>NW_028319775.1:62500-181778 GCF_062004578.1 Staurois parvus
CGTCTTCGCTAGAAGTTGCGCAATTTCAAAGCCGGATGGGTGTGACCCGGAGGGGGGGGGGGGGGGGGTGTTAAACCTCAGGCATGAAATATGAACAAAGCACATCCCTCTATAGTGTGTACGTGTCTCAGTCCAGAGCACTGAGTGTCATTTCTGTCTGCTGCCTCCTTCCTCTGCCATCAATCACTTCTGACACCAGGAGAAAAATGGTGACAGGGGAGGGACCTCCGCCACATTGGCAGCCTCAGCTCTGCTCCTGTGTGAAAGGAAAAGGGGGAGGGGCTTCCCTGCAATCAGCTCTGCAGTGTGTGACTTCAGCTCTCCGCCCCCTTTTTTCTGAACCCTCAGAAAGGCTGTATAAATTCAGCACCTCGCTGGGTATATGGAAGGGTTTACACCGACTTTAAGGTGGATCTACGTCCGTTTACTTCAGTTGTGGGTGGAGTGTGGAGGAGGTTGAACCCGTTTGCTATGAACTATATGGGACCGCGCAGAAAAGTTTTGGGTAATGCTTCACCCCAGGGGCGGACTGATAACTCATGGGGCCCCCGGGCAATAGGGGATCATGGGGCTCCGTGTCCTCGCCCACACTCAAATCACACCCAAAAAAGCCTATGAAAGGTACCAGGGGCCACTCATGGGGCCCCCTACTGATCCCGGGCCCTCGGGCAGTGCCTTAGTTCCCCAATGGTCAGTCCGCCCCTGCTTCACCCTGCAACCTCCAGCTGCCCACGTAATGCGCATGCGTGCCGGCACATGTGCATCCATGGATGGCGGAGGTCTCTGTGCTGACGGCATGCTCAGTGTTGGAGGGCTGGTCAGTGTCAGAGCTTACACAGGACTCCCCTCCCCCATGCAACAAGTCTGCTGATCAGCTGCATCCTGAGAAAAGGTCACATGATACCCCGTATCCAATGGCTGCATGGGGAGAATACAGAGGAGCAAAGGATAGGATTCCCCTATGCTAGGTTAGTGTCGGAGCTTATACAGGCCTCCCCTCCCCCATGTGACAGTGTTCAGGTCTACCGATTGGTGGAGAAGGTCACATGATACCCCATATCCAATGGCTGCATGGAGAGAATAGAGGAGGAGTAAAGGTTAGGATTCCTCAATGCTAGGTCAGTGTCGGAGCTTACACAGGGTTACCACCTCCCCTCCCCCATGTGACTGTGTTCAGGTCTACCGATTGGCGGAGAAGGTCACATGACAACACCAGGGGCGGACTGACAACTCATGGGGCCCCCGGGCAATAGGGGATCATGGGGCCCCTGTGTCCTTGCCCAAATTCAAAAAAGCTTATGAAAAAGGTACCAGGGGCATCTCATGGGGCCCCCTACTGACCCCGGGCAGTGCCTGAGTTTCCAAATGGTCAGTCTGCCCCTGGACAAAACATATCCAATGGCTGCATGGAGAGAATACAGAGGAGCAAAGGTTAGGATTCCTCTATGCCAGGTCAGTGTCGGAGCTTACACAGGGTTACCACCACCCCTCCCCCATGTGAAAGTGTTCAGGTCTACCGACTGGTAGAGAAGGTCACATGATACCCATACCCAATGGCTGCGGAGAGAATACAGAGGAGCAAAGGTTAGGATTCCTCTATGCTAGGTTAGTGTCGGAGCTTACACAGGGTTACCGGCTCCCCTCCCCCATGTGACAGTGTTCAAGTCTACCGATTGGCGGAGAAGGTCACATGACAACACATCTCCAATGGCTGCGTGGAGAGAATACAGAGGAGCAAAGGTTAGGATTCCTCTATGCCAGGTTAGTGTCGGAGCTTACACAGGGTTACCAGCTCCCCTCCCCCATGTGAAAGTGTTCAGGTCTACCGACTGGTAGAGAAGGTCACATGATACCCATACCCAATGGCTGCGGAGAGAATACAGAGGAGCAAAGGTTAGGATTCCTCTATGCCAGGTTAGTGTCGGAGCTTACACAGGGTTACCAGCTCCCCTCCCCCATGTGCCAGTGTTCAGGTCTACCGATTGGCGGAGAAGGTCACATGACAACACATATCCATAAATAACGAGTAGAAGAGAACCTGTTTTGTTGCAGCGATTGGCAGCCCACTGAACGGCGCTCTACAACCGCCATACCGACACGTACTCACCGGTATAGAAGAGGAACTGGATGAAGTATTTCTGGTTGAGCTCGCCGACGCAATTGTTGATCCTGCGGGGAATGAACGGACAGGATTACACAGGGCGGTGATCGGAGAGGCGGGGCACGTGGTATGTGACGTCATCGTACCAGGGACAGTGGTGGTCCATGCGGCGGATGCAGCGGTGGCAGATCCGGCAGTGGTGGGCCCGCGGGGGCCGGTACGTCTCGCAGCGATTGCACACCGTCCAGTCTTCATTGCCCTGCGGGTTCAATAATACGGCTTCATTTATTACAGGGTCACCGGAAATGGGAGTTCTCAGCTCCGCCCCCCTTTAAGGATCAAGTCTCACTGGTCCTGCTGCAACAGTATCAGTTATGTAGGAAAAGGAAGGGAGGGGCTGAGAACCAGGAGATGGGTGGGCGGAGCTGAAAACCTAAACGCAGGAGGTGGAGCTGAAAACCAGGAGACGGGTGGGCAGGGCTGAGAACTAGGAGACAGGTGGGCGGAACTAAGAACTGGAGACTGATGGGTGGAGCTGAGAATCACTGGATGGGCGGAGCTGAGAACCCAAAGATGGGAGGTGGAGAATCAGGGAGACAGGAGGGAGGAGCTGAGAACCAGGGAGACAGGAGGGAGGAGCTGAGAACCAGGGAGACAGGAGAAAGGAGCTGAGAACCAGGGAGACAGGAGAAAGGAGCTGAGAACCAGGGAGACAGGAGAAAGGAGCTGAGAACCAGGGAGACAGGAGGGAGGAGCTGAGAACCAGGGAGACAGGAGGGAGGAGCTGAGAACCAGGGAGACAGGACGACTGGAGGGAGGAGCTGAGAACCAGGGAGACAGGAGCTGAGAACCAGGGCGACTGGAGGGAGGAACTGAGAATCAGGGCGACAGGAGGGAGGAGCTGAGAATCAGGGCGACTGGAGGGAGGAACTGAGAATCAGGGCGACAGGAGGGAGGAGCTGAGAATCAGGGCGACAGGAGGGAGGAGCTGAGAACCAGGGAGACAGGAGGGAGGAGCTGAGAACCAGGGAGACAGGAGGGAGGAGCTGAGAACCAGGGAGACAGGAGGGAGGAGCTGAGAACCAGGGAGACAGGTGCTCAGAACTAAGAACTGGAGACAGGTAGGCAGAGATGAGAACCGAAAAACAGGAGGTGGAGTTGAGAAACAGGGAGACAGGTGGGCGGAGCTGAGAATCAGGGAGACAGGTGGGCGGAGCTGAGAATCAGGGAGACAGGTAGACTGGACTGACAACCCAAAGACGGGGGATGGAGCTGAGAACCCAAAGATGGGGGGGTGGAGCTGAGAACCAAAAGATGGAGGGTGCTGATGAAAACCAGGAGACAGGTGGGAGGGGCTGAGAACCAGGAGACAGGTGGGAGGGGCTGAGAACCAGGAGACAGGTGGGAGGGGCTGAGAACCAGGAGACAGGTGGGAGGGGCTGAGAACCAGGAGACAGGTGGGAGGGGCTGAGAACCAGGAGACAGGTGGGAGGGGCTGAGAACCAGGAGACAGGTGGGAGGGGCTGAGAACTTTAAAGCCAACTCCAGCAAAAATCTGATTGATTGATTTTAAAACAGGGGAGGGGTTACAGCCCCTGTAGGGCAATTATTTCCTGTCATGATAACCAAACAGGAAGTGAGGAGAACTCTTTCCCATGGAGACACAGACAGCTCTTCCCCCACTCTGCTTACAGACATATTGGTGCCCCCACATGGAGAGATTCTACAAACTTCCTGTATCAGGTGACCACACAGGAAGTGGAGGAAACCCTCCGCGGGACCAGCAATAAAACCTCGGCAGGGGTTGTGGCGAGGACAGAGTTTTTGGCGCGTTTCCTGGCGCTCACCCGGTCATTTTTGCGTGGATTGCTGCGCAGATCTGAGAAGTCGATGGCCATTTCCGGCAGCGGTACGACACCTGGGATAACGCAAGAGGGGGGAGGGGTTAGATCACGCAGGGTGGAGATGTGCGCTGGAGGCGGAGCAAGGACATGGCTCACCTGGATCGGAGAAGACGGCCCGCGTGTGACACGCCAGGAGCATAAAGACGATGAGATTGTAGAGGATGGCATGGACCGGACACCAGACACTGCGGAGGAGGAGCAGAGGGCGGTCATACTTCATACACTGCATGGGGCCCCACCAGCCCTGGGGCCCCTGATCTCCCTATGACCCTAGAAACCAATGTTTTCACCATGTGGCCCCCAATCTCTGGGTCCTTCCCACTGTGGCCCCTGATCCCATGGGGAACTGAATTCTCTATCCTTTCTCCTGTGGCCCCTACACCCCCTGTGCTTCCCACTGTGGCCCCTAATCCCGCTTCATCCCCCTATCTCTGTCCATCTGGCCCCTCAGCACTGTTTCCTGCGGCCCCTAGTATCCAAGTCTTCCCCTTTGTGGCCTCTTATCCCTCAGTCTTCTCACCTGTAGCCCCGGATCACCCAGCCCTCCCCCCCCACCGTGGCCCTCCAAGCACCCAAGCAATCTTCCTTGTGGCCCCTAATTTCCCCAGTACTCTCTCCGCGGCCCCTTGTCCCCCCCAGTCCTCCTTCCTGCGGCCCTGGGTGTCCCCCCCCAGTCCTCCTTCCTGCGGCCCCGGGTGTCCCCCCCAGTCCTCCTTCCTGCGGCCTCGGGTGTCCCCCCCAGTCCTCCTTCCTGCGGCCTCGGGTGTCCCCCCCAGTCCTCCTTCCTGCGGCCCCGGGTGTCCCCCCCAGACCTCCTTCCTGCGGCCCCGGGTGTCCCCCCCAGTCCTCCTTCCTGCGGCCCCGGGTGTCCCCCCCAGTCCTCCTTCCTGCGGCCTCGGGTGTCCCCCCCAGTCCTCCTTCCTGCGGCCCCGGGTGTCCCCCCCAGTCCTCCTTCCTGCGGCCTCGGGTGTCCCCCCCAGTCCTCCTTCCTGCGGCCCCGGGTGTCCCCCCCCCCAGTCCTCCTTCCTGCGGCCCCGGGTGTCCCCCCCCCAGTCCTCCTTCCTGCGGCCCCGGGTGTCCTCCCCAATCATCCTTCCTGTGGCCCCGGGTGTCCTCCCCAGTCCTCCTTCCTGTGGCCCCTGGTCCCCCCAGTCCTCCTTCCAGTGGCCCCTGGTCCCCCCAGTCCTCCTTCCTGTGGCTCCTGGCACCCTCAGTCATACCCCTGTGGCCCCTGCTCCCTCCAGTTCTCCCTCCTGTGGCCCCTGCTCCCTCAGAGCTCCCCCCCGGTCCCCCCGTACCTCCCGGCGTAGTCCTCCAGCAGGATGTGTCGGACGATGACGTACTCGGAGTAGCTGACACTCAGGTAGGTGAGGAGGAGGCAGAGCAGCCCGCACGGGTCCCGGACACACAGCGCCATCACCCGGCTCCTCCCCCTCCACCCCACTCCACCAACCACACGGCCGCTCCCAGACACGGCCACGCCCAGCCCGGCACTTCCGCCATCGAACGGTCACCTGACTGGCTGTCATCTACCGCTTCCGGTATAGAGCATCTCCATGGAGACCGAGCAGTGCATTGTGGGGGAGGAGGAGTTCCACACCCAGAACCGTCAGCAGAGACTCCTCCCCTGTCATGTGACCTGTACAGGGTCCAGAGAGCGGGGGAGGGGAGATATCCTCCTATAATAAGAAGAGGCGGGGCTGTGTGAGTATCAGGGGATGATAAACACCCCGTACTGGGGGTACTTCCGGGTATGGGGACCATGTGATCACTCTGCTGGTGGATGATAGGTCCAGCACTGTCACATGGGGGAGCCAGGCCTGTGTAAGCTCCAACAGAGAACAACTTCCCATGGGACGCAGCTGGTCACATGACCGCCACCTCATTTTGCACGGCGCCCCCCTCCCCCAGGCAGCATAATGAATTTCACAGACAGGTCACATGCAGCAGAGCTCAGCGCGGGGGCGGGAGAAGCAGCACAAGCAGCCAATCAGTTTGATAAGAAACGTGCTGATAGGAGGAGAGAGCAGAGTGACCGAGCGATGAGCTCATTACAGTGCTGCTTCTCCTTTCACTGTCCAATCACCTGCTGGGGGCGGGTTCAGGGTGACCTGGGCTCAGAGGAAGTGGCGTGAATGATGCCATTCGTCAGACTGAGGACATCTAGTGGCAGAAGAAGAGTACTGCTGTTCAGGGTGACCTGGGCTCAGAGGAAGGAGGTTGAATCATGCTGATAGGAGGAGACAGCAGAGTGACCGAGAAATGAGCGCATCCCTGTGCTGCGTCTCCTTTCACTGTCCAATCACAGGCTGGGGGGCGGGTTCAGGGTGACCTGGGCTCAGAGGAAGGAGGTTGAATCATGCTGATAGGAGGAGAGAGCAGAGTGATGGAGAGATGAGCTCATCTTGGGCTCAGAGGAAGTGGCCAGACCTTCCGACCGAGCACAGCCAGGCGACGGGTATCTGTAGGAGGCCATGATGGGGTCACGCTCATAGAGGCAGCCAGGCAACTAGCAGTTTCAGGGATGGGGGAGGGGTCAGTGGATGTATGTCTCTGTAGTGAAGTATATATTATATGTACCCTGCGGGGCCCAGATAGTGCAATCAGCACGCTGAACACAACCTGGGGGGGGGAGGGGGGCTTATCCAGGACACAGTCTGTGTGATGGAGATATCTGCCCCAACCAGGCACTTCCTGATCGCCTCCCTGTCACCTCAACCCAGACCTCTGATTGGCTGACGGCTGACAGGCACGCCCCCCCTCCAGTACTCCATCCTCCTTACCATGTGGGGGGAGGTCCCAGTGAGTGCTGGAGAGGATCAGAGAGGGTCAGCTGGTAAGATTACATTGTATCTGATCTCCTCCCGTCGTTACATTGTGTGATCTCCTCCTGTCGTTACATTGTGTGATCTCCTCCTGTCGTTACATTGTGTGATCTCCTGTCGTTACATTGTGTCTGATCTCCTCCTGTCGTTACATTGTGTCTGATCTCCTCCCGTCGTTACATTGTATCTGATCTCCTCCTGTCGTTACATTGTATCTGATCTCCTCCTGTCGTTACATTGTGTCTGATCTCCTCCTGTCGTTACATTGTATCTTATCTCCTCCTGTCGTTACATTGTGTGATCTCCTCCTGTCGTTACATTGTATCTGATCTCCTCCCGTCGTTACATTGTATCTGATCTCCTCCTGTCGTTACATTGTATCTGATCTCCTCCTGTCGTTACATTGTGTCTGATCTCCTCCCGTCGTTACATTGTGTGCGATCTCCTCCCGTCGTTACATTGTATCTGATCTCCTCCTGTCGTTACATTGTGCGATCTCCTCCTGTCGTTACATTGTGTGATCTCCTCCCGTCGTTACATTGTGTGATCTCCTCCCGTCGTTACATTGTATCTGATCTCCTCCTGTCGTTACATTGTATCTGATCTCCTCCTGTCGTTACATTGTATCTGATCTCCTCCCGTCGTTACATTGTGTGATCTCCTCCTGTCGTTACATTGTGTGCGATCTCCTCCCGTCGTTACATTGTATCTGATCTCCTCCTGTCGTTACATTGTGTGATCTCCTCCTGTCGTTACATTGTATCTGATCTCCTCCTGTCGTTACATTGTATCTGATCTCCTCCTGTCGTTACATTGTATCTGATCTCCTCCTGTCGTTACATTGTGTCTGAACTCCTCGTGTCGTTACATTGTGTGATCTCCTCCTGTCGTTACATTGTGTGATCTCCTCCTGTCGTTACATTGTATCTGATCTCCTCCTGTCGTTACATTGTATCTGATCTCCTCCTGTCGTTACATTGTGTCTGATCTCCTCCCGTCGTTACGTTGTGTCTGATCTCCCGTCGTTACATTGTGTCTGATCTCCTCCCGTCGTTACATTGTGTGCGATCTCCTCCCGTCGTTACATTGTGTCTGATCTCCTCCCGTCGTTACATTGTATCTGATCTCCTCCCGTCGTTACATTGTGTGATCTCCTCCCGTCGTTACATTGTGTGATCTCCTCCCGTCGTTACATTGTGTGCGATCTCCTCCCGTCGTTACGTTGTGTCTGATCTCCTCCCGTCGTTACATTGTGTGCGATCTCCTCCCGTCGTTACGTTGTGTCTAATCTCCTCCCGTCTTTACGTTGTGTCTGATCTCCTCCCGTCGTTACATTGTATCTGATCTCCTCCCGTCGTTACATTGTATCTGATCTCCTCCCGTCGTTACATTGTATCTGATCTCCTCCCGTCGTTACATTGTGTGCGATCTCCTCCCGTCGTTACATTGTATCTGATCTCCTCCCGTCGTTACATTGTATCTGATCTCCTCCCGTCGTTACATTGTATCTGATCTCCTCCCGTCGTTACATTGTGTGCGATCTCTTCTAGTGTGTTACAATGTATCATCTATACTGTGTGGCCGGTCATGTGATCACCTGTGTGGCCGAGGATTGGTTCTATGACTGATAACAGGATGTCTATATTACTGACCCCTCTAGAGATCTGCAGACCATCGCTCCCTCCCCTCCCCCTCCCCCTCCTGACAGATCCCTAGTGATGTATTCTGCAGATTATTCCACCACTGACCTCTCTAGAGATCTGCAGAACATCGCTCCCTCCCCTCCCCCTCCTGACAGATCCCTAGTGATGTGTTCTGCAGATTATTCCACCATTGAGTTCTGCAGACCATCGCTCCCTCCCCTCCCCCACCTGACAGATCATTATTGATGTATTCTGCAGATTATTCCACCATTGAGTTCTGCAGACCATCGCTCCCTCCCGACAGATGATGTATACTGTAGAGTATTGATCTTGTTGTCTTCTCTCAGCCGGTTGTCAGATGCAGAGGTCGGTGGTAGTCGCTGGGGGCGGCATTAGTGGGCTGACCGCCTGCTACCATCTGGTGAAGGATGCCAAGGTGCCCAAGGTGAGGATCCCGGCCCCGCCCACTCATCGATCATTTCTGTGTCTGATGGGATTCGATCGTACGCTTTGGTCTAATCCTTTACTTTTGTTCCCGGTGATGTCATCACTGGGCCTCTGTTCTTCTCTATGCAGTGTGTCGTCACGTATGTTCTGTTGCTTTTCACACAGGTGATTTTGCTGGACAGCAGCTCCAGGCTCGGCGGATGGATGCGCTCCACGCGGACAGACGATGGCGCTGTGTTTGAGCATGGCCCCCGCGGCATGCGCCCGGCGGGAGTGGTGGGCAAGAATGCCCTGTGTATGGTGAGTCTCTGAGATGCCGGTTGGGAGTTACTGGGAGAGTTTGATACAATCCTGCGGCGGATGACAACTTGCTGACATCCCGGGGCGGAGGACGGCCGGCTGACTCCCCGGGGCGGAGGACGGCGCTCTGACTTCCCGGGGCGGAGGACGGCGCTCTGACTTCCCGGGGCGGAGGACGGCGCTCTGACTTCCCGGGGCGGAGGACGGCGCTCTGACTTCCCGGGGCGGAGGACGGCGCTCTGACTTCCCGGGGCGGAGGACGGCGCTCTGACTTCCCGGGGCGGAGGACGGCCGGCTGACTTCCCGGGGCGGAGGGCGGCCGGCTGACTTCCCGGGGCGGAGGGCGGCCGGCTGACTTCCCGGGGCGGAGGGCGGCCGGCTGACTTCCCGGGGCGGAGGGCGGCCGGCTGACTTCCCGGGGCGGAGGGCGGCCGGCTGACTTCCCGGGGCGGAGGGCGGCCGGCTGACTTCCCGGGGCGGAGGGCGGCCGGCTGACTTCCCGGGGCGGAGGGCGGCCGGCTGACTTCCCGGGGCGGAGGGCGGCCGGCTGACTTCCCGGGGCGGAGGGCGGCCCTCTGGCTTCCCGGGGCGGAGGGCGGCCCTCTGGCTTCCCGGGGCGGAGGACGGCCCTCTGGCTTCCCGGGGCGGAGGACGGCTCTCTGGCTTCCCGGGGCGGAGGACGGCTCTCTGGCTTCCCGGGGCGGAGGACGGCTCTCTGGCTTCCCGGGGCGGAGGACGGCTCTCTGGCTTCCCGGGGCGGAGGACGGCTCTCTGGCTTCCCGGGGCGGAGGGCGGCTCTCTGACTTCCCGGGCCGGAGGACGGCCGGCTCTCTGACTTCCCGGGGCGGAGGACGGCCGGCTCTCTGACTTCCCGGGGCGGAGGATGGCCGCTTGCAGGAAGATCCGCTTGCTGTCTGTATATCCTCCAGCGATGGCTGCCTGGCATTTCTCAGGGCGGGGTCATGATGGTGACAACAGTGGACAGTGTCTGTGTGAAGAAACACCCTCTTGATTTGTCCATTAGAAGCCCATGTGACAGGGTGACAACAGGAGAACAATTGGGGGATGGGCACAGAGCGTTGTCACCCTATAACAGTTTTGTCTCTGTACTGGGGGGGCTCTCTCCCCACAGATACATTGCCCCCCCCCAATGTACAGCGTGTGGTTGTTACAATCATGTCTTTTGCCGCCACACACACACGTTGGGTGCTCATTAAGGGGTTAAAAAAATAAATCGTGTGATCGTTTGACCGACTTGCACACTTTCCCCTCCTAGGTGTCTGAACTCGGCCTGGAGAGCGATCTGATCCCCATCCCAAGTAGTCACCCCGCTGCCAGGAACCGTTTCCTCTACGTCCACAAGGCTCTGCACAGAATGCCCTCCAGTCTGGGGTGAGAACAGCGAGCAGGCTTTGCTTTTCATAGGTGGGCTTCAGAGTCAGCCGGGGGGTGGGGGGGGGGGGTCAGGCTACTGGGATTTTTTTTTTGCTATATAAATAAAAAAGTCCAAAAATTTTGAAAAAAAGGTTTTCTTATGAAATTTTGCAAATAAATAATATTTCATCATAAATCTTGGAAAAATGTATTCAGTTATCTTTTTAGTAAAAAAAAATAAATAACATAAATTAGTTTATACTTAAAAATTTATAATTTTTTATTTTATTTTTTTAGATTATTATTGGTTTTTGTTTTTTAACATCCTGTCACCCTAGCAGTCCATTGTCACCATGGTGACGCTGTACTACTTGTGGGGGGTGAGGAAGATTTTTTTTTTTTTTTTACTACAGAAATGAAAATGTCCCAACATTTTGAAAAAAAAAAAGTGTTTTTCTTATAAAATTTTGCAAATAATCTTTCTTCATAAATCTTAATAAAAATATATTCATCTATTTTTTTTAGTAAAAAAATAAGTAACCCACATTAGTTTATAACCAAAAATTATAATTTTTCAAAAATGTGTTTTGTTTTTTTTTAATTATTATTTATGGGGGGTTTTTTCTGTGTGTTTTTTGTTGTTTTTTTTTTGTTATTTATGGGGGGTTTTTTTTGTGTGTGTAGTTTTTTTTTAATATTATTATTTATGGGTTTTTTTTTTTATATTATTATTTATGGGTTTTTTTTTTTATATTATTATTTATGGGTTTTTTTGTGGGTGTTTTTTTTATATTATTATTTATGGGGGTTTTTTTGTGTGTGGTGTTTTTTGTTTTTTTTTAGTATTATTATTTATGGTGTTTTTTTGTTTTTTTTTAATTATTATTTACGGGGTTTTTTTCTGTGTTTTTTTTTGTTATTTATGGGGGGTTTTTTTGTGTGTAGTTTTTTTTTAATATTATTATTTATGGGGTTTTTTTTTATATTATTTATGGGGTTTTTTGTGGGTGTTTTTTTTATATTATTATTTATGGGGGTTTTTTTGTGTGTGTAGTTTTTTTTTAATATTATTATTTATGGGGTTTTTTTTATATTATTATTTATGGGTTTTTTTGTGGGTTTTTTTTTATATTATTATTTATGGGGGTTTTTTTGTGTGTGGTGTTTTGTTTTTTTTTTAGTATTTATGGGGGTTTTTTTTGTGGGGTTTGTTTTTTTTATTTTAATATTATTATTTATGGGGGGTTTTTTTTGTGTGGGTTTTTTTTTTTTTAATATTATTTATGTTTTTTTTTTTTTTTTAATATTATTATTTATTTTTGTTAATATTTATGGGGTTTGTTTTTGTGTGGGTTTTTTTTTTTAAATATTATTATTTTTTTATGGGTTTTTTTTTTTGTTGTTTTTTTTTTTTTTAGGTTTTTTTTATACTGTCACCCTAGCAGTAGTGTCACCATGGTGACACTGTACTACTTGTGGGGGGTGATGAAGATTTTTTTTTTCTTTTTTCACACTGATTGCTTTTACACCCATAAAGGCTGTAACATCAATAATTTCTCCTTCTCTCTGGTTGCATTCATGCAGCCATTGAGAAATACTGTGTGAGCTGTGATTGGTCACAGCTGGTCACATGGTACAGGGCTGTTGTGAAGGGCCCTGTACCATGTGATCTCTGTGATCATTCACAGATTTCACACGTAGTAAGCAATGATGTCCGTAGTGACATCTTGCTTACTACTCTTCATGTGATCACTGATTGGCCAATCGGTGATCACATGATCGGGACCTCACACGTACAACGATCGGTGACACAGCAGGCACCGGATCGCCAACAGATATTCGGAGGGATTGGGTCGATTTTATGAAGTGCATGGGATAGGGCATTGCTACACAACGTGTCACATTTTGTAGACGTGTATCAGGGTGACAACACAGGAGCAGGACTGGGAGACATGGACAGGGAGTTGTCACCCTATGACAGGAAGTGCCTGAACAAGGATCTACGTAGCAGGATAAATGTTTTTTTTTTTTTTTTTTCTGAAAGCTGCAGGTCCATCAACAGCGAGGACAGGGGGGACTGATGATGGAGCAAAGCAGGTCAGACCACTGCAGGGAGTATCGGGGGGTCTGTGCAGAGACACAACAGTTATGGGGGTGACGGGGGGAGGGGGCAGAGATACGAGATGTATGGGGGTGGGATCAGAGGCTCTACAATCCACCGAATTCTAGAATTGTCAGATTTTTAAGGGGCGACCCTCTAATAGGAGGCGACTTGACCGGCCTGGAAACCAACAGAGCGCTTTCTTCTCTGTCCTTACAGGGGGGTCCTCCGTACCATCCCCCCCTTCTCCAGACCATTGTTCCTGTGTGGCCTGCAGGACCTGACCGCTCCCCGCGGGTCCCGGGAGGACGAGAGCGTCCATGATTTCTTCACAAGACGCTTCGGGAAAGAGGTACGAAATGGAGACTCTCCTCTCCTGAAATACTCTGCGCTGCTGGAGGACTCCGCTCCTTCCTCTATAACTCTCCTCTCCTGAAATACTCTGCGCTGCTGGAGGACTCCGCCCCTTCCTCTATAACTCCTCCCCTGAAATACTCTGCACTGCTGGAGGACTCCGCCCCTTCCTGTATAACTCTCCTCTCCTGAAATACTCTGCACTGCTGGAGGACTCCGCTCCTTCCTCTATAACTCTCCTCTCCTGAAATACTCTGCGCTGCTGGAGGACTCCTCTCCTTCCTCTATAACTCCTCTCCTGAAATACTCTGCACTGCTGGAGGACTCCTCTCCTTCCTCTATAACTCTCCTCTCCTGAAATACTCTGCGCTGCTGGAGGACTCCTCTCCTTCCTCTATAACTCCTCTCCTGAAATACTCTGCGCTGCTGGAGGACTCCTCTCCTTCCTCTATAACTCCTCTCCTGAAATACTCTGCACTGCTGGAGGACTCCGCTCCTTCCTCTATAACTCCTCTCCTGAAATACTCTGCTCTGCTGGAGGACTCCGCTCCTTCCTCTATAACTCCTCTCCTGAAATATTCTGCACTGCTGGAGGACTCCGCTCCTTCCTCTATAACTCTCCTCTCCTGAAATACTCTGCTCTGCTGGAGGACTCCACTCCTTCCTCTATAACTCCTCCCCTGAAATACTCTGCACTGCTGGAGGACTCCGCCCCTTCCTGTATAACTCTCCTCTCCTGAAATACTCTGCACTGCTGGAGGACTCCGCTCCTTCCTCTATAACTCTCCTCTCCTGAAATACTCTGCGCTGCTGGAGGACTCCTCTCCTTCCTCTATAACTCTCCTCTCCTGAAATACTCTGCGCTGCTGGAGGACTCCTCTCCTTCCTCTATAACTCCTCTCCTGAAATACTCTGCGCTGCTGGAGGACTCCTCTCCTTCCTCTATAACTCCTCTCCTGAAATACTCTGCACTGCTGGAGGACTCCTCTCCTTCCTCTATAACTCTCCTCTCCTGAAATACTCTGCGCTGCTGGAGGACTCCTCTCCTTCCTCTATAACTCCTCTCCTGAAATACTCTGCGCTGCTGGAGGACTCCTCTCCTTCCTCTATAACTCCTCTCCTGAAATACTCTGCACTGCTGGAGGACTCCACTCCTTCCTCTATAACTCTCCTCTCCTGAAATACTCTGCACTGCTGGAGGACTCCGCTCCTTCCTCTATAACTCCTCTCCTGAAATACTCTGCTCTGCTGGAGGACTCCGCCCCTTCCTCTATAACTCTCCTCTCCTGAAATACTCTGCACTGCTGGAGGACTCCGCCCCTTCCTCTATAACTCCTCTCCTGGAGGACTCCGCCCCTTCCTCTATAACTCCTCTCCTGGAGGACTCCGCCCCTTCCTCTATAACTCCTCTCCTGGAGGACTCCGCCCCTTCCTCTATAACTCCTCTCCTGGAGGACTCCGCCCCTTCCTCTATAACTCCTCTCCTGGAGGACTCCGCCCCTTCCTCTATAACTCCTCTCCTGGAGGACTCCGCCCCTTCCTGTATAGCTCTCCTCTCCTGTGACTGTTGCACCTTCTCTCTGCTCTCTCCTGCAGTTGGCGGACATCGTGGTGGACAGTCTGTGTCGGGGGGTATTTGCCGGGGACTGTCGGAGGCTCAGCCTGCGCTCCTGCTTTCCCTTCCTGCATGATGCTGAAGCTCGGAAGAGATCGGTCATCCTGGGTATGGCGACAGGCGGAGGTAGGTCCCTCCCCCCTGCTTGGCCCTATCACCACAGTATATATCTCAGAGGGGGCGTGTCATTCACAGTGTCATTTGCAACCTGTCAATCACAGCCATGTGATGGGTAGATTGGTTCCCGGCCGTGACAACCCCGCCCCGTCAGAAGGGATCCCCGTCCTACACCTCCATATGCAGGGCAGAGCAGGGAAGTGGCAGCACGTGGCTACCCCTCCTCCACACTAGTCCACCATCCTCCTCTCGTGTCCCTTCCACGTATGAGACATGCTGGTGACACGGGGGGTGCTTACTAATACTGTAAGGGGCAGTAGTATAATAGAGGCACTATGATTGGGGGTCACTGACCACCAATGTAAGAGGGGATGTTACTGGGGTCCCCACTGACCACCAATGTAAGAGGGGATTTTACTGGGGCCCCCCACTGACCACCATTAAGAGGGGGTTTTACTGGGGACCCCCACTGACCACCAATGTAAGAGGGGATGTTACTGGGGCCCCCCACTGACCACCAATGTAAGAGGGGATGTTATTGGGGCCCCCCACTGACCACCAATGTAAGAGGGGATGTTACTGGGCCCCCCACTGACCACCAATGTAAGAGGGGATGTTACTGGGGTCCCCACTGACCACCAATGTAAGAGGGGATGTTACTGGGGTCCCCACTGACCACCAATGTAAAAGGGGATGTTACTGGGGTCCCCACTGACCACCAATGTAAGAGGGGATGTTACTGGGGTCCCCACTGACCACCAATGTAAGAGGGGATGTTACTGGGGCCCCCCACTGACCATCAATGTAAGAGGGGATGTTACTGGGGCCCCCCACTGACCACCAATGTAAGAGGGGATGTTACTGGGGCCCCCCACTGACCACCAATGTAAGAGGGGATGTTACTGGGGCCCCCCACTGACCACCAATGTAAGAGGGGATGTTACTGGGCCCCCCACTGACCACCAATGTAAGAGGGGATGTTACTGGGGTCCCCACTGACCACCAATGTAAGAGGGTGTGTTACTGGGGTCCCCACTGACCACCAATGTAAGAGGGTGTGTTACTGGGGTCCCCACTGACCACCAATGTAAGAGGGGATGTTACTGGGGCCCCCCAGTGACCACCAATGTAAGAGGGGATGTTACTGGGGCCCCCCACTGACTACCAATGTAAGAGGGGATTTTACTGGGGCCCCCCACTGACCACCATTAAGAGGGGGTTTTACTGGGGACCCCCACTGACCACCAATGTAAGAGGGGATGTTATTGGGGCTCCCCACTGACCACCAATGTAAGAGGGTATGTTACTGGGGCCCCCCACTGACCACCAATGTAAGAGGGGATGTTACTGGGGCCCCCCACTGAGCACCAATGTAAGAGGGGATGTTACTGGGGCCCCCCACTGAGCACCAATGTAAGAGGGGATGTTACTGGGGCCCCCCACTGAGCACCAATGTAAGAGGGGATGTTACTGGGGACCCCCACTGACCACCAATGTAAGAGGGGATGTTACTGGGGCCCCCCACTGACCACCAATGTAAGAGGGGATGTTATTGGTGCTCCCCATTGACCCCCAATGTAAGAGGGAATGTTACTGGGGCCCCCCACTGACCACCAATGTAAGAGGGGGTGTTACTGGGGACCCCCACTGACCACCAATGTAAGAGGGGGTGTTACTGGGGTCCTCCACTGAGCACCAATGTAAGAGGGGATGTTATTGGGGACCCCCACTGACTACCAATGTAAGAGGGGATGTTACTGGGGACCCCCACTGACCACCAATGTAAGAGGGGATGTTACTGGGGACCCCCACTGACCACCTATGTAAGAGGGGATGTTACTGGGGCCCCCACTGACCACCAATGTAAGAGGGGATGTTACTGGGGCCCCCCACTGACCACCAATGTAAGAGGGGGTGTTACTGGGGACCCCCACTGACCACCAATGTAAGAGGGGATGTTATTGGGGCTCCCCACTGACCCCCAATGTAAGAGGGGTTGTTACTGGGCCCCCCACTGACCACCAATGTAAGAGGGGGTGTTACTGGGGACCCCCACTGACCACCAATGTAAGAGGGTGTGTTACTGGGGTCCCCCACTGAGCACCAATGTAAGAGGGGGTGTTATTGGGGACCCCCACTGACTACCAATGTAAGAGGGTGTGTTACTGGGGTCCCCCACTGAGCACCAATGTAAGAGGGGGTGTTATTGGGGACCCCCACTGACTACCAATGTAAGAGGGTGTGTTACTGGGGTCCCCCACTGAGCACCAATGTAAGAGGGGGTGTTATTGGGGACCCCCACTGACCACCAATGTAAGAGGGGATGTTACTGGGGACCCCCACTGACCACCTATGTAAGAGGGGATGTTACTGGGGACCCCCACTGACCACCAATGTAAGAGGGGATGTTACTGGGGCCCCCACTGACCACCAGTGTAAGAGGGGGTGTTACTGGTGACCCCCACTGACCACCAGTGTAAGAGGGGATGTTACTGGTGACCCCCACTGACCACCAATGTAAGAGGGGATGTTACTGGGGTCCCCCACTGACCACCAATGTAAGAGGGGATGTTACTGGGGCCCCCCACTGACCACCATTAAGAGGGGGTGTTACTGGGCCCCCCACTGACCACCATTAAGAGGGAATGTTACTTGGGACCCCACTGACCACCAATGTAAGAGGAGATGTTACTGGGGCCCCCCACTGACCACCAATGTAAGAGGGGATGTTATTGGGGTCCCCACTGACCACCAATGTAAGAGGGGATTTTACTGGGGCCTCCCACTGACCACCAATGTAAGAGGAGATGTTACTGGGGCCCCCCACTGACCACCAATGTAAGAGGGGATGTTATTGGGGTCCCCACTGACCACCAATGTAAGAGGGGATTTTACTGGGGCCCCCCACTGACCACCAATGTAAGAGGGGATGTTATTGGGGTCCCCACTGACCACCAATGTAAGAGGGGGTGTTACTGGGGCCCCCCACTGAGCACCAATGTAAGACGAGATGTTATTGGGGTCCCCACTGACCCCCAATGTAAGACGAGATGTTATTGGGGTCCCCACTGACCACCAATGTAAGAAAAGCATTACTTGAAGGGCACACTCACAACCAATGGATGATTTATGTTATTGTCCAATCATCACTAACCAAACCAAACTTTAATTTGGCCACACCCCCTGTGGAATGTTCCTCCCCCAGGGATCCATGGCTTCTTCTGTGTTTTAGCTCTCCACCTCTCCAGGGTTGCTGTACTAATTCCCCAGCTGTGTCTTTTTGCAGCAGAGAAAACCCCGGAACTGGATTCACCTCTCATCCAGAAGGCCAAGAAGGAGCGTTGGAGCCAGTGGTCGCTGCGAGGGGGGATGCAGACGCTGTCTGATGCACTGGAGGATTACATCAAGCAGAGGGGGGTAGAGATACACAAGGACACCCCCATGGAGGCCATGGAGAGGACCCCCAACAACAGCTGGAAGGTGCCTGCCAGGGGTGGGCGGAACAAACTCAAAATTCAGCTTCCACCGAAACGGGTTATTTTTTTCTCGTTGGAGCGGGTGGGAGGAGTTATAGCCCCAAGGGGGTGACCTTTAGTTTCCTATGTGCCTAGTGTCCATTTCTCCTGTAGGTGGCAGTATAACCTGAGGGTGGTTATTATCAGCAAGCTGGGTCCAATCATAAATTTCCCCTCCTCCCAGGACAAATCCACCCCCCACCGAAATCCCTCCTCCCAGGACAAATCCGCCCCCCGCCGAAATACCTCCTCCCTTCACCAATCCGACCCCTGCCGAGATCCCTCCTCCCAGGACAAATCCGCCCCCTGCCGAGATCCCTCCTCCCAGGACAAATCCGCCCCCTGCCGAAATACCTCCTCCCTTCACCAATCCGCACCCTGCCGAAATCCCTGCTCCCAGCACAAATCCGCCCCCCGCCGGAATCCCTCCCAGCACAAATCCGCCCCCCGCCGGAATCCCTCCCAGCACAAATCCGCCCCCCGCCGGAATCCCTCCCAGCACAAATCCGCCCCCCGCCGAAATCCCTCCTCCCAGGACAAATCCGCCCCCTTCCAAAATCCCTCCTCCCAGGACAAATCCACCCCCTGCCGAACTACCTCCTCCCTTCACCAATTCGCCCCCTTCCGAAATCCCTCCTCCCAGGACAAATCTGCCCCTGGCCGAGATCCCTCCTCCCAGGGCTATCCTCCCCCTGCCGAAATCCCTCCTCCCAGAACAAATCCTCCCCCTGCCAAAATCCCTCCTCCCAGGACAAATCCGCCCCCTTCTGAAATCCCTCCTCCCGGGACAAATCCTCCCCCTGCCTAAATCCCTCCTTCCAGCACAAATCCGCCCCCTGCCAAAATCCCGCCTCCCAGGAAAAGCTGCCACCTGCTGAAATTCCTCCTCCCAGGACAAATCCGCCTTCCCCATCCCAGCTCAAATAATTTCTCTACCTGTATCCCCCCCCCCCCCTGCACAAATCTAAAAAAAAAAATCACTCTTACAGCACAAATCTTTTGCCCCTCAAATTTCCTCTCTGAGTACACCCCCCCCACACACTTCAAATTCCCTCCATCCTCCCCCTCATCCCAATCATCCCTGCTAGCACAACCCTCCGGAAAAATTTCCCCTCCTAGTGCAAAATCCCCTCCCCCACACACACATCACATGATACTACAGTGCCCAGGGCAGCCGCCCCTCCTGCCCACCCCCTTGTCCCGGCCCTACCTATGACCGTGCTGTTTAATGGCTCTTTAAACACATCGCTTCTTGAAAATGCAGACTAGGAATCTTCCGTGTCACATGTGAGAGCGGAATAACCAGAGCCGCGTTTGTCTCCACAGATCAAAGTTCCGAATGGCAGCGTCACAGCCGATCACGTGTTCAGCGCGCTCCCAGCCGCAGGTAAGGTGTGCCAGGAGCGCCTCAACTCTACAACCGGCCCAGACTGAGGGGAAGGCCGGAGGTCCCATGTTAAAAACCCGGAATAGTTGTCTTCACAGCTCCTGTGACAGGTCCTCTTTAGATATGGTTTCATACAGTTCCCCCATAGACTGCTCCAGCTGCCATTTCTACAATGGTCATGTGACATGACGCCCGAACCACCATTTTTTTTTTTTTTCTTCAGCTCTGAGCAGACTGCTAGACCCAATCGCCAAACCCATGTCGGACACCTTGCGTCAGCTGAGCGCGGCCAATGTCGCAGTGGTGAACTTGGAGTACGATGGAGAGGTTTTACCCGTATCGGTGAGTGTTCGCTTCTCCGCTCGCAGCCTTTGGACGCAAAAAGTCGGTGAATAGCGCCACTCCAGGCAGACTGATGCACCGACCGAGAGCGCGGCTCTCCGGAATCCGTCTCTCCCCACCAGGCATGCAATCATACAGACTACAGGGGGTGTATATATGTATGTATGTGTGTGTGTATATACAGTGGGGATCGAACGTTTGGGCACCCCAGCTAAAAATGTGTATTAATGTGTAGAGATGAGCGAATTATTCAAAAATTTGATTCGGCTGATTCGCCGAATTTGCGGAAGAAATTCGATTCGATGCGAATTTATTCGCTGCGAATTTAACTTATTTAAAGGGTTTCTAGGCTTCAGAGAGCCTTTATATTAGTGCAGAACACTGTACCTTTAATTTAAATGCCCTTGGAGTCTGCTGGGGAAGAGAAATCATACTGTCAGTCAGTATGACATGCAGATGAGTGCCGTCCATCTTAGAATCACCGCACACTTCACTCATTTGGGCAGTCACGGGGCACGACGAAGGAGAAGGAGAAGAAGAAGAAGAATGAAAAGAAGAAGAAGAATGAAAAGAAGAAGAAGAATGAAAAGAAGAAGAAGAATGAAAAGAAGAAGAAGAATGAAAAGAAGAAGAAGAATGAAAAGAAGAAGAAGAATGAAAAGAAGAATGAAAAGAAGAAGAAGAAGAAGAATGAAAAGAAGAAGAAGAAGAAGAATGAAAAGAAGAATGAAAAGAAGAAGAATGAAAAGAAGAAGAAGAATGAAAAGAAGAATGAAAAGAAGAAGAATGAAAAGAAGAAGAAGAATGAAAAGAAGAATGAAAAGAAGAAGAAGAATGAAAAGAAGAATGAAAAGAAGAAGAAGAAGAATGAAAAGAAGAAGAAGAAGAAGAAGAAGAATGAGAAGAAGAAGAAGAATGAAAAGAAGAAGAAGAAGAAGAATGAAAAGAAGAAGAAGAAGAAGAAGAATGAAAAGAAGAATGAAAAGAAGAATGAAAAGAAGAAGAAGAATGAAAAGAAGAAGAAGAATGAAAAGAAGAATGAAAAGAAGAAGAAGAATGAAAAGAAGAAGAAGAAGAATGAAAAGAAGAAGAAGAAGAATGAAAAGAAGAAGAAGAAGAATGAAAAGAAGAAGAAGAATGAAAAGAAGAATGAAAAGAAGAAGAATGAGAAGAAGAAGAAGAATGAAAAGAAGAAGAAGAATGAAAAGAAGAATTCCAGTACAGCAAAAAGTGTATCTGCAGAGAGCTCCGCTATTTCTGACAGTTCCTTCACATTTACAGCGGTTGAAACATTGTATCTATTTGTTTCCGAATAAAAACATCTGTATCCTAAATGGAAACAAATAGATACAATGTTTCAACCGCTTTAAATGTGAAGGAACTGTCAGAAATAGCGGAGCTCTCTGCAGGGACACTTTTTGCCGGCTGTAGAAGGGATGAAAATCGGCCGATCGGGAAAAATTTGATTCGCGCATCCGAAGTTTGCTAATATTTGGATTCGGTGCGAATCGAATTTTTCCTAATATTCCACTTCGCAAGTTCGATTCGCTCATCTCTATTAATGTGCATAAAGAAGCCAAGGAAAGATGGAAAAATCTCCAAAAGGCATCAAATTACAGATTAGACATTCTTATAATATGTCAACAAAAGTTAGATTTTATTTCCATCATTTACACTTTCAAAATAACAGAAAACAAAAAAATGGCGTCTGCAAAAGTTTGGGCCCCCTGCAGAGTTAATATCTTGTACTGCCCCATTTGGCAAGTATCACAGCTTGTAAACGCTTTTTGTAGCCAGCCAAGAGTCTTTCAATTCTTGTTTGAGGTATCTTTGCCCATTCTTCCTTACAAAAGTCTTCCAGTTCTTTGAGATTTCTGGGCTGTCTGTCACGCACGGCTCTTTTAAGGTCTATCCATAGATTTTCAATGATGTTGAGGTCAGGAGATTGTGAAGGCCATGGCAAAACCTTCAGTTTACGCCTCTTGATGTAATCCCCCGTGGATTTCGAGGTGTGTTTAGGATCATTATCCATTTGTAGAAGCCATCCTCTCTTTAACTTCAGCTTTTTCACAGATGGCATCAAGTTACCATCCAAAATTTGCTGAAATTTTATTGAATCCATTTTTCCTTCTACTCGTGAGATGTTCCCTGTGCCACTGGCTGCAACACAACCCCAAAGCATGATTGATCCAACCCCATGCTTCACAGTTGGACAGAGGTTCTTTTCATTCAATTCTGTGCCCCTTCTTCTCCAAACGTACCTTTGCTCATTCCGGCCAAAAAGTTCAATTTTAACCTCATCGGTCCACAGAACTTGTTTCCAAAATGCATCAGGCTTGTCTATATGTTCATTTGCAAAGTTCAAACGATGATTTTTGTGGTGAGGACGTAGAAGAGGTTTTCTTCTGATGACTCTTCCATGAAGACCATATTTGTACAAGTATCTCTTTATAGTGGAATAGTGGACCACAACTCCAGTGTCTGCCAGATCTTTCTGGAGGGATCGTGCAGTCAAACGTGGGTTTTGAATTGTTTTTCTCACAATCCTGCGAGCTGTTCTGTCTGATATTTTTCTTGGTCTTCCAGATCTTGCTTTATCTTCCACGGTTCCTGATGACTGCCATTTCTTAATTACATTCCGAACAGAGGATATTGACATCTGAAAACGCTTTGCTATCTTCTTATAGCCTTCTCCAGCTTTGTGAGCATCAACTATTTTCAGTTTCAGTTTTCTAGACAACTGCTTAGAAGAACCCATGGTGCTGATTGTTGGGGCAAGGTCAGATGAGTCTGGGCATTTAAAACCTTTGAAATTGACATCACCTGGTCTGCCCAGACGATGATTGAGAACAATCCATGACACTGGCAGGTCTCAGCTTTGCAAAGGGGGCAGTGCATGCTATAAATTCTGCAGGGTGCCCAAACTTTTGCAGACGCCATTTTTTTGTTTTCTGTTATTTTGAAAGTGTAAATGATGGAAATAAAATCTAACTTTTGTTGACATATTATAAGAATGTCTAATCTGTAATTTGATGCCTTTTGGAGATTTTTTCCATCTTTCCTTGGCTTCTTTATGCACATTAATACACATTTTTAGCTGGGGTGCCCAAACTTTCGATCCCCACTGTATCTATGTATGTATGTATGTATGTGTGTATATATATGTGTGTGTGTATATATATATATATATATATATATATATATTGTGTGTGCGTGTATATATATATATATAAAATGCAGATATCACAAACATTGGCACAATCGGGACAAAAACTGCTGTATTTTCTCTAGTATGTGCGGTTCCTATATCGTCGGCGCCCCTAGTGGCCGTAATGCATTTTTTTCCAGGAATACCTCAATCAGGGAAAAAAATGTATTGTGGCCACTAGTTGGCACTGACGATATAGGAACCGCTCCTAATGGAGGAAATAAGGCGATATTCATCCTAATATTGGGTGCCGGGATAAGTTATGTGCTGTGAATAAATAATACATTCTGTGACAATATAAGCGAGCCATTGCAGTTGTGTGCCGTTGTCCGCGCTGCTCTCAGGGTTCTTTTCCCCTCTCCCCCGCAGGGTTTCGGTCATCTCATCCCATCCTTCGAGGACGCCGCCTTGCTGGGAATAGTTTACGATTCGCTCACATATCCAGAACACAACCGAAAAGGATCGGCGTCTACCAGACTAACGGTAACATGACCTGACTCGGGCCGGGTATGTTACCACCCCCCCCCCCTTTCCATTCAATGATGAGGAGGTGACGCCCATCTTTGTGTTCCCCTTAGGTGATGCTGGGCGGGGCCTGGTTTGAGAGCAGCCTGGGGGACCCAGAATCTGTCCGTCCAGAGAAGATTTTGAGTCTGGCGACTGCGGCGGCGGCATCTCACCTCGGAGTGAAGGGAAAGCCCAGCCGAGCCATCGTCAGCATCAACAAGGTAGCGGAGGAGTGGGAGTCAGGGGGGGGGGCCTCTTTATTAGATGCTAATGATCAGAGAAATACAGAATTTTGTAACTTTCCTTCTAAAAAATGCTAGTTCCCTGGCTGACCTACTGATCCTCTGGCTTTAGTGCCTTCTGAGCCACAAGATCCAGAATTGCAAGATATTTTGATATTTGCATAACTCCTCCCACTGTTTGCATCAGGGCTTGAGAGGCGTACTGTGATATTTTTAGGAAGCTATGTACAGCACCCTGCCAGCCCCTCCCACCAGCCATGATCTGCCTGCATTATGTAGAAAAGCACAGAGACCCAGTGATGTCATCACTGGGTATAAAATAATGCATGTAATGGAAAGGCTTTATTTAATAATTGAATTAGCATGTTGATGAGGGGGGGCCGGGAAAGGCAAATAAACTTCGATTATTATTATGATGATTATTCAGATACTATATGATTATAAAGATTTGGTTGTTTTTTTATCAACATGCATGAATTATTAATAATTTTTTTTATAGCAATGGTATCATAGGCCTTAATTGTTCTTTTCCCTGGCATATAAAAACCTGTCAGAGGGTCTAACACTGGTCTGAGAGCGCTGATGATTTTAGTTCTGGGTAGCACTGTTAGCACTCATTAAAGAATATCATCTGATTCTTTTGGCAGAGCTGTATTCCTCAGTACACGCTGGGACACTGGAAGCACATCGGTAAGAATATATCTGGCTTTGGGTGCCTGGTAGGGGTAGGGGTAGGGGTGGGGGTGGGGGGGGAGTATGTACACTCTAGTGGTAGTTACCAGTTGTGGACACTAGAGGGAGCGTGTACAGTCTAGTGGTAGTTACCAGTTGTGGACACTAGAGGGAGCATATACACTCTCTAGGGGTAATTACCGGTTGCAGACACTAGAGGGAGCACATACACTCTCTAGGGGTAATTACCGGTTGCAGACACTAGAGGGAGCACGTACACTCTCTAGAGGTAATTACCAGTTGGGGACACTAGAGGGAGCACGTACAGTCTAGGGGTGATTACCAGTTGGGGACACTAGAGGGAGCACGTACAGTCTAGGGGTGATTACCAGTTGGGGACACTAGAGGGAGCACGTACAGTCTAGGGGTAATTACCAGTTGGGGACACTAGAGGGAGCATGTACACTGTCTAGGGGTAATTACCGGTTGGGGACACTAGAGGGAGCATGTACACTCTCTAGGGGTAATTACCGGTTGGGGACACTAGAGGGAGCATGTACACTCTCTAGGGGTAATTACCGGTTGGGGACACTAGAGGGAGCATGTACACTCTCTAGGGGTAATTACCGGTTGCGGACACTAGAGGGAGCATGTACAGTCTAGGGGTAATTACCGGTTGCGGACACTAGAGGGAGCATGTACACTCTCTAGGGGTAATAACCGGTTGCGGACACTAGAGGGAGCATGTACTCTCTAGGGGTAATTACCAGTTGGGGACACTAGAGGGAGCATGTACACTCTCTAGGGGTAATTACCGGTTGCAGACACTAGAGGGAGCATGTAAACTCTCTAGTGGTAATTACCGGTTGCGGACACTAGAGGGAGCATGTACACTCTAGGAGGTAGCTAGCAGTTATGGCCACTAGAGGGAGTTACGTACACTCTAGGGGTAATTACCAGTTGTGGACACTAGAGGGAGAATGTACAATCGGGGTGGGGGGTGTAATGCCCTAGCCGCAGATGATTGGCCTGCAGCGATGTGATCAGATCCTAGTCTGCGCTCATCACTGCTGCACAACGTGTCGGCTTAGCCGCTTGTAGCCTCCAGCAGGGGGCGCCTGTGACAGGACAGCAATTAGAAGGCATGGACAGAGCGTTGTCACCCCATACCTGGAAGGATCGTCATGGCAGGATCACCAATTCTCTGTAATCTTCTCCTCTCTTCCCTCCAGAGAACCTTTTCTCCTACGTTGAGCAGCACGCCCTTCCTCTCAGTCTCATCGGAGCCGCGTATCGGGGCGTTTCGGTCAACGATTGCATCTTCAACGCCAAAAAGTCTGTCCAAGGCGTGACAGGATGCTAGCAGAGGCGGCGTGTCCTGGATGAGGGGCCCATCACCCTCCCTCCCCCAAACCCGAGTCTGGGCTGTACTGCTCAACCGGAGACCCTTCACACCCAAGGTTACCATGCCAACCGTTGTTCTTGGCGACTGAATGTTATGTAGCATTGCCTGTCTCGGGTCGTCCAGCGGACAGACAACAACCTACCTGGGCCACCTACCAGTAGTCATGCTCCATTGGTAACGGATACAATTGAAAGCATCCTTTATCTCCAGTCCGGAAGGGAGCTGGGGGGGTTCTGGCTGCGGCTTTTGGTGGACTGTTGCTTGCATCAAGCAGCATTCGGAGGAAGATCTGCGCTCAATCTTCTGGAATTGGAGCTGAGGGGGGCGGTATGGACCGTGCATGAACATACAAGGACTACCAATAGAAAAAGAAACCCCTGAAATATTAGAAGGAAATAATTGGGTTGGGTTCCATTGGTTGAGTTGGGTTCCTTGGTTGGGTTCCATTGGTTGGGTTGGGTTCCATTGGTTGGGTTGGGTTCCATTGGTTGGGTTGGGTTCCATTGGTTGGGTTGGGTTCCATTGGTTGAGTTGTTGGGTTCCATTGGTTGAGTTGTTGGGTTCCATTGGTTGAGTTGTTGGGTTCCATTGGTTGGGTTAGGTTTGCTTGGTTGGCTTGGGTTCCATTGGTTGAGTTGTTGGGTTCCATTGGTTGGGTTCCATTGGTTGAGTTGGGTTCCATTGGTTGGGTTGGGTTGGGTTCCATTGGTTGGGTTAGGTTTGCTTGGTTGGCTTGGGTTCCTTGGTTGAGTTGGGTTGGGTTCCTTAGGGCCCCAGTTCTCAGGTTTGCACAGGAGATCCCAAGCGGTTCCTGATGTTATCAAAGAATTCCTAAAATACAAAATTCACTATTAAAAAGGTAACTACAAAAGCCACCTACCTGCGTTCTCTTTGTGTTTTTCCATCATCTTCACCATCTGCGTTGGGTGTCTAAATATGACAATGCAGTCCAATGAGCCCCCGTGTGTGCCTAGTCATTCGCACCCCACGCCGATTACATGTGAGAACCAGCGAGGTTCCTGAGGATGAGTGGCAAGAAAGCAACGGAGCCCTGAAAACGCAGGCCGTGTGCATCGGGGCCGATCGCTCCATGAGCAATTGCATGCGATTGGCCGCAAGAGCCAGCATCCTCCCTATGCTTTCAAAAGGGAGATGCCACCTGCAGCTAATGGCCGGGAACGGGTTCATGCATGTCCTCGGTGTTGGGCTCATTCGTCGGTGTGAAGGTTTCAAATTCCAAATGCTCCGCCTCTAAAAGTCCAGAATTTGAGTTAAAAAAAATCTTTGTTTTTGGGGTTAAAGTTTCTCTTCTTCAGGGCTGGAGACTGAAATTGGACCGGACTACTCAACTGAGACACGAGTCTGCAGATGGACCTATTAGTATGAAGGGGTCCACGCAGCTGATATCGTCCGGGATAAATTTCAGTCCTCTGATTCTTTGCAGCCCTGATGAAGGGAGACTTTTACAACCTCCTGAAACATGGTGGCCCTTTTCCTTTGTAAAAGAAACCCAAATCAGAGCTGTTAGGATAGGAGAGGCATTTCTATTCTTGTAGGTTCTCCGGAGCACTCCTCGGAGCCGCTCCATGACTCCAATACAAACATCTACGAGCTTTTATACACCAAGTGCTCCTTGCTTTGCCTGGACGTTTACTAAATACACCCCAATGCTCCTCGGGACGTTTACTAAATACACCCCAGTGCTCCCCGGGACATTTACTAAATACACCCCAGTGCTCCCAAGGACATTTACTAAATATACCCCAATGCTCCTCGGGACGTTTACTAAATACACCCCAGTGCTCCCCGGGACGTTTACTAAATACACCCCAGTGCTCCTCGGGACGTTTACTAAATACACCCCAGTGCTCCCCGGGACGTTTACTAAATACACCCCAGTGCTCCCCTGGACATTTACTAAATACACCCCAGTGCTCCCAAGGACATTTACTAAATACACCCCAGTGCATCTCCTCCCTTAAAAAAAAAAAAAATTTGGAGCAAAAAAGCCTGACAGGGGTCCTCTCACTTTCTCCTCAGGACACTTACTAAAAATACACACTAGTGCTCCTCGGGACGTTTACTAAATACACCCCAGTGCTCCTCGGGACATTTACTAAATAAATACACCCCAGTGCTCCCTGGGACGTTTACTAAATACACCCCAGTGCATCTCCTCACTTTAAAAAAATAAATAAATTAGGAGCAAAAAAATCTGGACAGGAGTTGTCTCACCTTTCTCCTCAGGACATTTGCTAAATACACCCCAGTGCTCCCCAGGACGCTTACTAAATACATCCCAGTGAGTCTCCACTTGGAAAAAAAGAAATTGGAGCAAAAAAGCCTGACGGGTCCTCACACCTTTCTCTTCAGGACATTTACTAAATACACCCCAGTGCTCCTCAGGATGTTCACTAAATACACCCCAGTGCTCCCCAGAACGCTTACTAAATACACCCCAGTGAGTCTCCACCTAGAAAAAAAGAAATTGGAGCAAAAAAGCCTGACAGGGGTCCTCACACCTTTCTCTTCAGGACATTTACTAAATACACCCCAGTGCTCCTCAGGATGTTCACTAAATACACCCCAGTGCTCCTCAGGATATTTACTAAATACACCCCAGTGCTCCTTAGGATGTTCACTAAATACACCCCAGTGCTCCTCAGGATGTTCACTAAATACACCCCAGTGCTCCCCAGAACGCTTACTAAATACACCCCAGTGAGTCTCCACCTAGAAAAAAAGAAATTGGAGCAAAAAAGCCTGACGGGTCCTCACACCTTTCTCTTCAGGACATTTACTAAATACACCCCAGTGCTCCTCAGGATATTTACTAAATACACCCCAGTGCTCCTTAGGATGTTCACTAAATACACCCCAGTGCTCCTCAGGATGTTCACTAAATACACCCCAGTGCTCCCCAGAACGCTTACTAAATACACCCCAGTGAGTCTCCACCTAGAAAAAAAGAAATTGGAGCAAAAAAGCCTGACGGGTCCTCACACCTTTCTCTTCAGGACATTTACTAAATACACCCCAGTGCTCCTCAGGATATTTACTAAATACACCCCAGTGCTCCTCAGGATGTTCACTAAATACACGCCAGTGCTCCTCAGGATATTTACTAAATACACCCCAGTGCTCCTCAGGATATTCACTAAATACACCCCAGTGCTCCTCAGGATATTTACTAAATACACCCCAGTGCTCCTCAGGATATTTACTAAATACACCCCAGTGCTCCTCAGGATGTTCACTAAATACACCCCAGTGCTCCTCAGGATGTTCACTAAATACACCCCAGTGCTCAGCACTTAAAAAAAAAAAATATATAATATAATATTAGAGCAAAAAAGCCTCTGACCCTTCTCCCACGCAATCCAAGGTTTTGGTTTCTTTCAATTCAGACAAACAAACTCACCGAAATAAAATCAACCCCAAAAAAATTTAAATTTTATAATTTAATGAAATAAACGTCAAGAAACGTGGAGACCCTGAGGCAGGGCACCGTGTAAATCGCACCATCGAAGACCCAGTCCAGCAAGGGGGTCCTCGCTTGTTCTTTAAGAAAAAAAAATAATAATAAAATCTCATTTTGTTACAATCTTTCATAAATTAAATATTAAGTCGTAGTCCATTCCAGTGCTTTGTGTGATACACCAAAAATCAGCCAAATAAATTAAAAAAAAAAAAAAAAAAAAAAAAAAAGGACAAGCTAGCACAAAGAGGCAGTTTATCCACTCAGAAATATGGATACATTGAAACACTTGGAGTTGTCGGAATTGTAAATACTGTCTTGCTCGCTCACATTTTCAAAGTTTTTTTTTTTTTTTTTTTTTCCCCCAAAACCTGTACCACACACAAAAAAGATTTTGGCGAAATTTGTTTTTTCTTTTTTTCCTCACCGTTTTTAAAAGACGTAGCAGCCTGAGAAAGGACACACCCAGCGCACAGCACGGAGCAATTAAATTACACTTTGTTTTTTTTTTCTTTAAAATATATATAGTTATGTCTACACTTTATATACAGCTCGAAAAAAAGGAAACCGCTCGGGATAGAAATACGGAAGTTGGCGGCTACGATTTTTTTTTTTTTTTTTTTTTGATGAGGTCATCCATGAAGTCAACCAATGACCATCAAAGAGGACGTTTTTATAGAGCAGGAAGAAAAGCACCAAAAATGGTTCACAGGTTGCATGCTCGACGCGTTTCGGCGGTTCTAGAAGACCCCCTTCATCGGAGCGGTGGAATCTAAGTATCCTGCAGTTGGGGTTTGGTGGACCTGATCTCAAGAGCAGGATACTAACCTTTGAAATAGATCTTCCCCCCTTCATTTTACGACAAAAGCGTATGAAACCTGCCGAAACGCGTTAAGTGTTCCATCTGTACGTCCAATAAACTGCTTCAGCGGACAATCCAAAAAAAAACAAAAGAAAAATCAAAAACCAATTGGATACTTTAGATGTGGAACCCAGAGCCCCAGCATTCCAGTTATCCAATAAACCCGCCGGCTTCCACATTTCTGTCCCAAGAGGTTTGCCTTAATTGTATGTACAACACCACCCCCTGCTGTTTAGGAGGCAGTACCACCGGGGGGGGGGGGGGGGGGGGGGTGTGTAGGGTGGTGTTACAAGGCAGCGGGTTCAGTCATTGGCCATTTTCACAGTGAAACCTGAATTTCCTTGCACAAAACAAAAACAAAAAAAGGAGTGTGTGATCTTCTCTGAGGCAAGAGGAGCTTCAGCCCATCAGGAGGCATCTCAACCAGCTTTCTTGCAGGTCCAAGGCTCTGAAACAGACTGGGACTCTACGAGAAGGTCTTAAAAAAAATAAAAAAATCAGACCTTGACCCAAGTCCTCACGTCGTTCAGACAGCACAGTTCCCAAGACCGGACGCTTCTTGAAGACACTGGAAAAAGGTGGTCACTATTTCCTTGGCTTAACCTATCCACGCCAAGAAAAAGAAGCATCATCCGAGCTGGTCTTCACTCAAGTTGCCAGCAACCAGTAGTAAACCATTCTCAAAGTTGCTTGGGATCCTTTTTGGCTTGCCTCTCGAGCGTCGGAGGCCTCCTTAGAGAAGTTTGGTTCAGCGGCCTCTCGGCTTCCGGTGGGTCTAGTTTGACGCTCCGGGGCCTTCTCTTTTTAGGGGCCTGTTGCAGTAGATGTGAAATGATGGGACTATCGGCATCATGGACCTCCTCCTCCTCCGTTTTGCTTGGCTTGACGGTGGCTCCAGGTCCCTTGTCTTCCCGCTTAAGTCTTTTTGGATCGTTTAAGATGGCGGGGGTTACCTTCTTGGCGTTGTCCAGAGCGATGGAGGAGTTGAGGGATGACTGGACAACCACAGTGAGCTTCCCTCTGGTGGACCCGTTGGTGGTCACGTTGCTTTGAGGCTGAGACGGTGGAGGAGTGGGACCGCGCATCCGCAATGGCTTCTGTGACCTGGGGTCCGCCCCGATGTCCACAGTGATGTTGGTGTAGAGGGGCTGCAGGTCTTTGGACAGCAGCGTGTAGGTTAGAGAATTCATACCATCCTGAGTCCACATCCGTTGGGTTCGGATCAGCAAGTCAAACCTGGGGAACAAAATGGCGGCACAGGTCAGGCGCTTATCGGATCATACAACCCCCATTATGATTCCAGAAAAATGGCAGCCTATCAAGAGATAATTATGGTGACATCCCCCCTCCCCTCCCCCTATAGCCACACACACATGGAGATTTATCCCCCAACTCGAAGAGTGTGTGTACCAGAGGAGCTTACGCTCTAATGTCCCCTCCCCCACAGTCCCATCAGTCTCTATAGCAGAGGAGCTTACACTCTAATGTCCCCTCCCCCACAGTCCCATCAGTCTGTACCAGAGGAGCTTACGCTCTAATGTCCCCTCCCCCGCAGTCCCATCAGTCTCTGTACCAGAGGAGCTTACGCTCTAATGTCCCCTCCCCCACAGTCCCATCAGTCTCTGTACCAGAGGAGCTTACGCTCTAATGTCCCCTCCCCCACAGTCCCATCAGTCTCTATACCAGAGGAGCTTACGCTATAATGTCCCCTCCCCCACAGTCCCATCAGTCTCTATACCAGAGGAGCTTACGCTCTATTGTCCCCTCCCCCACAGTCCCATCAGTCTCTATACCAGAGGAGCTTACGCTATAATGTCCCCTCCCCCACAGTCCCATCAGTCTCTATAGCAGAGGAGCTTACGCTATAATGTCCCCTCCCCCACAGTCCCATCAGTCTCTGTACCAGAGGAGCTTACGCTCTAACGTCCCCTCCTCCACAGTCACATCAGTCTCTGTACCAGAAGAGCTTACGCTCTAACGTCCCCTCCTCCACAGTCACATCAGTCTCTGTACCAGAAGAGCTTACACTCTAATGTCCCCTCCCCCACAGTCACATCAGAGTGTAAGCTCCTCTGGTACAGAGACTGATGGGACTGGGATGTGTGTGTGTGTGCGGGGGGGGGGGTTAGAGTCAATTATGCAAATAATTCACTTTTATTTCAGACGCTGTAGTTCCTGTCTATATCCAGGAGGTGTCACTGTTGTACAGTTTGGAAGAATAAATGGAACTCACAATTCAGGTTTATAGTGCACTTAATTACATTCAATAAATACTTCATCCCAGCGCGGCGTCATTGAATAACGCATTTGAAGAAATATAAAAGTTATCGGCCACGTCTCATTCAACTTTATGGTTCCTGGAAGAAAGATTATCCTAAATTCCCTAATCTGCTGCACCTGATCTGTAGCCTTTACATCCCATAATCCTCTGGGCTGCTCAGTGATGACTAGGTGTTATTTTTTGGATGTGCAGGAAATCATTAATCATGCGGGTGTGTATTATATTTAAAAAAAAAAAAAAAAAAAATATGTGATGAAGAAAAATATTTTAAAAATGATACATATAATTAAATATAAATATACTTTGTTAATATTTAATTTTTCTATTTAAAGATTTTATAAATTTTTCTATAATAAATATATATACACACACACCCACACACACACACACACACACACACACACGTGTGTATGTGATATAGATAGATCTAGCACACATACATACGTGTCTATATATCTATATATCTATATATATATAATTTTTCTATAATAAATAAATATATATATGTGTGATATAGACAGATAGATCTAGCACACATACGTGTGTGTATGTATATATTATAGAAACATTATAAATTATCTAAATAGAAAAATTAATTATTAAAAATATATATATGTTTTTAATATTTAATTTTTCTCATTAGATAATTTTTGTAGAATTAAAAAAAAAAAAATTCTATAAATATATATATATATATATATATATATATATATATATATATATACAGTTGCAAGAAAAAGTATGTGAACCCCTTGGGATTACGTGGAGTTTTGCATGAATTGGGCATAAAATGTGCTCTGAACTTCATCTAAGTCACAACAATAGAAGAACACAGTCTGCTGAACATAATACCACGCAAACATTAGATGTTGCCATGGTTTAATTGCACATAACATGTAAACATTCACAGTGCAGGGAGGAAAAAGTATGTGAGCCTTTGGACTTAATAACTGGTTGACCCTCCTTTGGCAGCAATAACCTCAACCAAACGTTTCCTGTAGTTGCAGATCAGACCTGCACAACGATCTGGAGTCATTTTGGACCACTCCTCTTCACAAAACTGTTTCAGTGTAGCAATATTCTTGGGATGTCTGGTGTGAATCGCTCTCTTAAGGTCATGCCACAGCATTTCAATGGGGTTGAGGTCAGGACTCTGACTGGGCCACTCCAGAAGGCGTATTCTGTGCTGTTGCCGCCATTGTTTTGTTGAATTACTTGTATGCTTTGGGTCATTGTCCTGTTGCATCACCCATCCTCTGCGGAGCTTCAGTTGGCGGACAGATGGTCGTACGTTTTCCTGCAAAATGTCTTGATAAACTCTGGAATTCATTTTCCCATCAATGACAACAATCTGTCCAGGCCCTGAGGCAGCCCCAAACCATGATGCTCCCTCCGCCATGTTTCACAGTGGGGATGAGGTTTTGATGTTGGTGTGCTGGGCCTTTTTTTCTCCACACATAGTGTTGTGTGTTCTTCCCAAACAACTCAATCTTGGTTTCATCTGTCCACAGTATATTTTGCCAGTAGTGCTGTGGAACATCCAGGTGCTCTTTTGCAAACTTCAAACGTGCTGCAATCTTCTTTTTGGACAGCAATGGCTTCCTCCGTGGTGTCCTCCCATGTACTCCATTCTTGTTTCATGTTTTCCTTATTGTAGATGTGTCAACAAAAATGTTAGCATGTGCCAGAGATTTCTGTAGGTCTTTAGCTGACACTCTGGGATTCTTCTTTACCTCATGCAGCATTCTGCGCTGTGCTCTTGCAGTCATTTTTACAGGACGACCACGCCTAGGGAGAGTAGCAACAGTGCTAAACTTTCTCCATTTGTAGACAGTCTGTCTTACCGTGGACACATGAACATCAAGGCTCAAGGAGATACTTTTGTAACCCTTTCCAGCTTCATGCAAGTCAACAATTCTTGATCGTAGGTCTTCTGAGAGCTCTTTTCTGCGAGGCATGGTTCACATCAGACAGTGCTTCTTGAAACCAGTAAACCCAAAACAGGTGTGTGTTTTTTAAGGGCAGGACAGCTGTCAGCAACACATCCAATATCATCACACTGATTGGAGTCAAGGTTGGCTCACTCCTGGCTCCAATTAGCTCTGGGAGAAGTCATTAAGCTAGGGCCTCACATACTTTTTCCTCCCTGCACTGTGAATGTTTACATGTTATGTGCAATTAAACCATGGCAACATCTAATGTTTGTGTAGTATTATGTTCAGCAGACTGTGTTCTTCTATTGTTGTGATTTAGATGACGTTCAGAGCACATTTTATGCCCAATTCATGCAAAACTCCACGTAATCCCAAGGGGTTCACATACTTTTTCTTGCAACTGTATATACACACACACACACACATTTTTTTCTTTTTAAATTCTACAAAAGTTATAAATTATCTAAATAGAGAAATTAAATATTAAAAACATATATTTTTAATACTTAATTTTTCTATGTGGATAATTTATAATGTTTCTAATATATATATACACACACACACACACATACATACGTGTGCTAGATCTATCTGTCTGTATCTCACATGTGTGTGTATATATATATATAATAGAAACATTATAAATTATCCACATAGAAAAATTAAGTATTAAAAATATATGTTTTTAATATTTAATTTCTCTATTTAGATAATTTATAACTTTTGTAGAATTTAAAAAGAAAAAAATGTGTGTGTGTGTGTGTGTGTATATATATATATATATATATATATATTTATAGAAAAATTATTAAATATTTCAATTAAATATTAAAAGTATAATATATATAATAATTTTATTACATAACTTTTTTTTCTTAGCTCCCCCACCTCTCCAAATACCTGCTGACCCCTCACCTGTGTGGGTTTTCTTCGTTCCCTCGGTCCCCCTTATGCTTCACCATCTTGTAATGTCCGACCGATACAGGCGGGCGAGCAATCTTCATCCCGGCCAGCCGGACCCTGAGGAAGCGCAGAGTGACACGGGGTTAGTGGCGGGAATACAAGGCCTGGGAGGTCAGGGAAGGTCATACAGGATATTGTACCATAGAATCTCCTGGGAGGGGACAAGACAGACCGCTCTGGTAATAATCACATACTCAGCGGCTTGGAATTCCTAGGCTGCTCCTTTAGAGACAAGTTCATACTCCGTCCTACATAAAAATGCACATAAAACGGCTAACTGCTTATTATAGGGAATGAACAAAATCAAAAACACTCAGAAATATAGAACTGCCTAACAGAGCAACATATTAAAAACAAAAATATATATATATTATACAGTGAAGGAAATGTGTATTCACTCCCCGGCTGATGCTGAATGTTCGCCCCTCACACAGAAATGATCGGTCTAACAATGGAATGTTCCCCCTCACACAGAAATGATCGGTCTAACAATGGAATGTTCCCCCTCACACAGAAATGATCGGTCTAACAATGGAATGTTCGCCCCTCACACAGAAATGATCGGTCTAACAATGGAATGTTCGCCCCTCACACAGAAACGATCGGTCTAACAATGGAATGTTCGCCCCTCACACAAATGATCGGTCTAACAATGGAATGTTCGGTGTAACACAGAGACAGAATACAACAACAAATTCAGCAGAAATGCGTCTAACAAATGATGACGGATCTGCATGTTCATGAGGGAAAGAAGGATTTGATCCCCTATCATTCAGCAGGATTTCTGGCTCCCAGGTGTCTCTCATACAGGTAACAAGCTGAGATTAGAAGCAGTCTCTTAAAGGGAGTGCTGCTAATCTCATTGTGTTACCTGTATAAAAGACACCTGTCCACAGGAGCCATCAAACCATCAGATTCCAAACTCTCCACCATGGCAAAGACCAAAGAGCTGTCCAAGGATGTCAGGAACAAGATGGTAGACCTACACAAGGCTGGACTGGGCTACCAAACTATGGCCAAGCAGCTTGGTGAGAAGGTGACAACAGTTGGTGCAATCATTCACAAATGGAAGAAACACAAAACAAGTGTCAGTCTCCCTAGGTCTGGTGCACCATGCAAGATCTCACCTCGTGGAGTGTCAATGATCATGAGAACAGTGAGGAATCATCCCAGAACTACACGTGAGGATCTTGTCAATGATCTCCAGGCAGCTGGGACCACAGTCACCAAGAAAACAATTGGTAACACACTACGCCGACAAGGACTGAAATCCTGCAGTGCCGCACGGTCCCTCTGCTCAAGAAAGCCCATGTCCAGGCCCGTCTGAAGTCTGCCACTGAACATCTGAATGATGCGGAGGAGGACTGGTGGGAAGTGTTGTGGTCAGAGGAGACAAAAATCCAGCTCTTTGGCATCAACTCAACTCGTCGTGTTTGGAGGAGGAGGAATGCTGCCTATGACCCCAAGAACACCATCCCAACTGTGAAACATGGTGGTGGAAACATTCTGCTTTGGGGGTGTTTTTCTGCTAAGGGGACAGGACAACTGCACCGCATCAAAGGGACGATGGACGGGGCAATGTACCCTCAAATCTTGGGGGAGAACCTTCTTCCCTCAGCCAGGGCATTGAAAATGGGTGGTGGATGGGTGTTCCAGCATGACAATGACCCAAAACACACGGCCAAGGCAACAAAGGAGCGGCTCAAGAAGAAGCACATTAAGGTCCTGGAGTGCCCTAGCCAGTCTCCAGAACTTCATCCGAAAATCTGTGGAGGAGCTGAAAGTTCGAGTTGCCAAACATCAGCCACCAAACCTTAATGACTTGGAGAGGATCTGCCAAAATCCCTCCTGAGATGTGTGCGAACCTGGGGGCCAACTCCAGGAAATGTCTGACCTCTGTGATGGCCAACAAGGGATTTGCCACCAAGTACTAAGTCATGTTTTGTGAAGGGGATCAAATCCTTCTTTCCCTCATGAACATGCAGATCCGTCATCATTTGTTAGACGCATTTCTGCTGAATTTGTTGTTGTATTCTGTCTCTCAGTGTTACACCGAACATTCCATTGTTAGACCGATCGTTTCTGTGTGAGGGTCGAACATTCCATTGTTAGACCGATCATTTCTGTGTGAGGGTCGAACATTCCATTGTTAGACCGATCATTTCTGTGTGAGGGGCGAACATTCAGCATCAGCAGGGGAGCAAATACGCATTTCCTTCACTGTATTCTACTATATCTATCCCTCCTTCAATCCCACCTCCATCCTCTGGGTGTCCCGGCTCCCCCCCTGGACTGAAAACGGCTTCCTCTGATTTGACTGCACACTGTGAGCTTCTCGCAATGTGCATTATGCAGGCCATAGACTGGTCGAAAATCAGCCGATTTTTTGGCCAAAAAAAAAAAAAAACGGCAGATTTTCGCACCATTAATGGGTTAATTGGTCAGCCGTTTTTCAGGGTTTGGGCACTTTTTTTTAATCAGTGAAGTTGGAAAAAAAATTGGCCTATTTTCCCAGCAATGATGGGCAAATCGGCGAAGTAGAAGGAGGAGGAGAAGAAGAGGGAGAAGGAGGAGGAGAAGAAGAGGGAGAAGGAGGAGGAGAAGAAGAGGGAGAAGGAGGAGGAGAGGGAGAAGGAGGAGGAGAGGGAGAAGGAGGAGAAGAAGGAGAAGAAGGAGGAGGAGAAGAAGAGGGAGAAGGAGGAGGAGAAGGAGGAGGAGAAGAAGAGGGAGAAGGAGGAGGAGAAGGAGGAGGAGAAGAAGAAGAAGAAGAAGAAGAAGAAGAAGAAGGAGGAGGAGGAGGAGGAGGAGGAGGAGAAGAAGAAGGAGGAGGAGGAGGAGGAGGAGAAGAAGGAGGAGGAGGAGGAGGAGAAGAAGAAGGAGGAGGAGGAGAAGAAGAAGAAGGAGGAGGAGGAGAAGAAGAGGGAGAAGGAGGAGAAGAAGAGGGAGAAGGAGAAGAAGAGGGAGAAGGAGAAGAAGAGGGAGAAGGAGAAGAAGAGGGAGAAGGAGAAGAAGAGGGAGAAGGAGAAGAAGCAGGAGAAGAAGGAGGAGAAGAAGGAGGAGGAGGAGAAGTAGAAGAAGAAGGAGGAGGAGAAGAAGGAGGAGGAGAGGAAGGAGGAGAAGAGGAAGGAGGAGAAGAGGAAGGAGGAGAAGAGGAAGGAGGAGAAGAGGAAGGAGGAGAAGAGGAAGGAGGAGAAGAGGAAGGAGGAGAAGAGGAAGGAGGAGAAGAGGAAGGAGGAGAAGAGGAAGGAGGAGAAGAAGAGGGAGAAGGAGAAGCAGGAGGAGGAGAAGGAGTAGAGGGAGAAGGAGAAGCAGGAGGAGGAGAAGAAGGAGAAGGAGAAGAAGAAGAAGTAGGAGAAGAAGAAGGAGAAGAAGAAGAAGTAGGAGAAGAAGAAGGAGGAGGAGAAGAAGAAGCAGGAGAAGAATTCCAGTCCGCTATTATATTTGACATGAAAGTCTTGCGGTTGCAACAATGTATCCATTTGTATCCGAATAAAGCCATCTGTATCCACAATGGATACAAATAGATACATTGTTGCAACCGCAAGACTTTCATGTCAAATACTCTCTGCAGGGACAGAAGTAATAAATGCCGGCCGTAGACGGGACGAAAATCGACAGATTTCTTTTTACCGTTGGTGGTAACGTTGGCCTATTGAACGACCGATTTTTATTTTTTTAAAAAACGGCTGGTTTTTGACCCGTCTATGGCCTGCATTAGAAGCTGCAACCAGATAGAGCTCCGCCCCCTTTCCTGGCTGGAGGACACCCAGCATCATAATGCAGCTCATAGACAGTTCGTTTATTGGCCAAGAAACGACAAAAAAAAATTGGTTGTTCGGTTGCCACCAATGCTTACGAAAATCGCCCGTTTTTCATAAATTTTCCAGTATGACCGATAAAAGAAACGTGAAAATTGGCCGACGACATTGTTCCACTCACGGTGCGAATATCAGCTGATTATTCTTTTGGACGAAAATTCGGCTATGGTCGGCATAAAGCATCATCTACCTCTTTCCTCCCCAGCCTGACTGTTGCTGGCCCCGCCCCTTTCCTTCATTGCATTTGAGGTCTTTCAATTACGGAGGCTCATCATCATGTGGGCGTCACCTATGCAAATGCAGCCTGCTTAAGAACGCCCACTCCTTGAATGACATCCCACCTATCAGGGCATTTTTAATAATTTGCATAACTCCTCCCACCGACGAGGGCTCTCCAGAGGAGCCCTGAGGCAGGGTGATGCTATGTTTTCAGGACGCTATGTACAGCCCCTCCCCCATCAGCCATGATCTACCTGCATTGCTTAGAGAAGCACAGAGACCCAGTGATGACATCACAGGGTATATTATAAAGGCGTGTTAGGAAAACAGAAAAAGCTTTATTTAAAAATGTTATTCGCTCATTGATAAGGGGGGGGGGGTGAAGTAGAATCAGATTGAACTTTATCCTGTCTCCAGTTTGGCCCCCCCTACAAATCTGAAGCCCCTCGATTGGTTGGTCACCTACCTGCTCAGGTCACCTGCTTAGAGGAAAGAGAGTCACAGTGAGAAAAGCGCAGAGCGTTAGAGACAAAATGGCAGCCAGAGGGACGAACATGCAGATCCTGGAGCGACATGCGACAGCGTGGAGAGAGAGAGATGGAGAAGATGAGACAGACACAGCCAACAATCCGCCTCCTGCACCACCCAGCCTGAAATATGAACTGCCTGGGCTACCCCACAGCCAACCAATCAGGAGGCAGGAGAGTCTGAGCTCCGATGGGTGGATGCCGGGGAACACGGGCAGCTTATAGTGCAGACATGGATACACGAGACCTGGAATGAGGGCGGGAAATAAACGAAATGTAAAAACAAATCAAATGGTTACATAATAGAAGAGCAGAATTCAGGAAGCATCAAAGTATTGGAGGAGACAGAGCAGGGAGTGTACAAAGATGGCACAGGGATGGTGGGAACCCCTCATAATGGGCACAGCGGGCGTACAGACCCGGGAACTCAGCACAGGGATGGTGGGAACCCCTCATAATGGGCACAGCAGGCGTACAGACCCGGGAACTCAGCACAGGGATGGTGGGAACCCCTCATAATGGGCACAGCGGGTGTACAGACCCGGGAACCCAGCACAGGGATGGTGGGAACCCCTCATAATGGGCACAGCGGGCGTACAGACCCGGGAACCCGGCACAGGGATGGTGGGAACCCCTCATAATGGGCATAGTGGGGGTACAGACCCAGGAACTCGGCACAGGGACGGTGGGAACCCCTCATAATGGGCACAGCGGGCGTACAGACCCGGGAACTCAGCACAGGGATGGTGGGAACCCCTCATAATGGGCACAGCGGGGGTACAGACCCGGGAACTCAGCACAGGGATGGTGGGAACCCCTCATAATGGGCACAGCGGGCGTACAGACCCGGGAACTCAGCACAGGGATGGTGGGAACCCCACCATAGTGTTTATTAGAATACATTTTTTCATGAAGAAAATGACAGAAGGGATGAAAATAGGATGCAGGAAGTCTGGATAGACACAAGGGGGGGGGGGTCAGTAAAGAGGACCGGTCTCTTCTTACCTGGTTGCAATGTCATCGTCTTCTCCTCCCCACCCCCAATATTCATTGGGAAAGCCATTCATCTTCATGTATTGTTCTGGGGTGAGGGCAGAGACCCCCCCGAAGTACTGCGGATACGGGAGGCTGCAGATGGAAGACATGAATCCAAGAAAGCTGAGGATGGAGCAGATGGTAAGAAGGAAGAAAGAAGGAAGAGCGGAGGGAGATGACAGATGGAGGAAGGGAGACAGAAGAAGCCGGGGGGGGGGAGGGGGGAGACACAGGAGAGACACCCAGAAATCAGACCTGTAGCTGAACTTGTTCATGGCCACCGAGGCGTGTTTGGGGTTCCAGGGGTCACACACGTACAGGTTGTGGTCGTTCTCAGGAATGAGATCAACGTCATGGAGGAAAAGGCAATCCCAGTCCTCGTCCCGCATGGCCTCCTTCACACCGACGTTCAGCAGCTTCGCCCGGTTAAAAGTGGCGTTCCCGGCCTAAGAGACAGAGAGCGATGAGGAAGGAGAGAGACGTGGAGAGCGACGAGGAAGGAGAGAGACGTGGAGAGCGACGAGGAAGGAGAGAGACGTGGAGAGCGACGAGGAAGGAGAGAGACGTGGAGAGCGACGAGGAAGGAGAGAGACGTGGAGAGAGAGAGAGAGACGAGGAAGGAGAGAGGTGGAGAGAGAGAGACGAGGAAGGAGAGAGAGAGACGTGGAGAGCGACGAGGAAGGAGAGGGAGAGACGTGGAGAGCGACGAGGAAGGAGAGGGAGAGACGTGGAGAGCGACGAGGAAGGAGAGGGAGAGACGTGGAGAGCGACGAGGAAGGAGAGGGAGAGACGTGGAGAGCGACGAGGAAGGAGAGGGAGAGACGTGGAGAGCGACGAGGAAGGAGAGGGAGAGACGTGGAGAGCGACGAGGAAGGAGAGGGAGAGACGTGGAGAGCGACGAGGAAGGAGAGGGAGAGACGTGGAGAGCGACGAGGAAGGAGAGGGAGAGACGTGGAGAGCGACGAGGAAGGAGAGGGAGAGACGTGGAGAGCGACGAGGAAGGAGAGGGAGAGACGTGGAGAGCGACGAGGAAGGAGAGGGAGAGACGTGGAGAGCGACGAGGAAGGAGAGGGAGAGACGTGGAGAGCGACGAGGAAGGAGAGGGAGAGACGTGGAGAGCGACGAGGAAGGAGAGGGAGAGACGTGGAGAGCGACGAGGAAGGAGAGGGAGAGACGTGGAGAGCGACGAGGAAGGAGAGGGAGAGACGTGGAGAGCGACGAGGAAGGAGAGGGAGAGACGTGGAGAGCGACGAGGAAGGAGAGGGAGAGACGTGGAGAGCGACGAGGAAGGAGAGACGTGGAGAGCGACGAGGAAGGAGAGACGTGGAGAGCGACGAGGAAGGAGAGACGTGGAGAGCGACGAGGAAGGAGAGAGAGGTGGAGAGCGACGAGGAAGGAGAGAGAGGTGGAGAGCGACGAGGAAGGAGAGAGAGGTGGAGAGCGACGAGGAAGGAGAGAGAGGTGGAGAGCGACGAGGAAGGAGAGAGAGGTGGAGAGCGACGAGGAAGGAGAGAGAGGTGGAGAGCGACGAGGAAGGAGAGAGAGGTGGAGAGCGACGAGGAAGGAGAGAGAGGTGGAGAGCGACGAGGAAGGAGAGAGAGGTGGAGAGCGACGAGGAAGGAGAGAGAGGTGGAGAGCGACGAGGAAGGGGAGAGAGGTGGAGAGCGACGAGGAAGGAGAGAGAGAGACGTGGAGGGCAACGAAGAGGAGAGACGTGGAGGGCAGCGAAGAGGAGAGACGTGGAGGGCAGCGAAGAGGAGAGACGTGGAGGGCAGCGAAGAGGAGAGACGTGGAGGGCAACGAAGAGGAGAGACGTGGAGGGCAACGAAGAGGAGAGACGTGGAGGGCAACGAAGAGGAGAGAGGTGGAGAGCAATGTGGAAGAAGACAGGAGAGAGAGCACCAAAGAGAAGGAGATGTAAGAACGGGGCCATAGGGCTATACATATGATGATGGCATCACCTGGTGGACGGGGGTAGGAGCTGGCTATGGGGCTACACAAATAATAGTGAAGGATGCAGTTCAAGAACTGGGCTATACTCATGATGGATTAGGGGGGGAAGGGGGTAAAATAATTGAGCCACAGAGCTGTACACATAATGGTGGAGGAGAAGAGGGGGGGGGGGTAAGAATTGGACCATGGGGCTATACACATAATGCATAATGGGGGCATCACCTGGAGGATGTGGGGTAGAAGCTGGGCCAAGGGGCTGTACACAGAATGGTGGAGGGGAAGGAAGGGGTGGGGGGGAGGTAAGAATTGGGCCAAGGGTCTGTACACAGAATGGTGGAGGGGAAGGAAGGGGTGGGGGGAGGTAAGAATTGGGCCATGGTTCTGTACACAGAAGGGTGGAGTCACCTGGTGGATGATGTAGATCCCGTAGTGCAGCTGCTGTCTCTGCAGGAAGGGGTGCAGGTAGTACAGGAGGTGTCTCAGGTGGGTCTCGCGGTTCCGGTGCGGGATGATGACGGCCGTGCGATGGCGGGACTCACAGTTCGGCGGTCGGTAGATACCTCCCCTCACCACCAGGCGGTTCTTCTCTTGTATCCGCTGGAAAATCGGCACCTGGCTGAACGTCACCGTGATTGGACCCACTGCAGGAAGAGGAGGAGCCGTGAGTACCCGGAAATATTCTCTCCTGCGTATGTGAGCGATATATATATATATATATACACCCCCCTGTATACACACACATACACCCCTGTATACACACACACCCCCCTGTATACACACACACACCCCCCTGTATACACACACACACACCCCTGTATACACACACACACCCCCCTGTATACACACACACACCCCCCTGTATACACACACACACACACACACACCTGTATACACACACACCCCCCTGTATACACACATACACCCCCCTGTATACACACACACACACACACCTGTATACACACACACCCCCCTGTATACACACACATACCCCCTTGTACACACACACACATACACAGTATACAGGGGTCTGTATGCAGCAAGCTGATCTCATCAGTCTGCTGCTTCTCCTTCAACGGTCCAATCACAGGCTGGGGGCGGGGAGGTGACCAGACCGTATTACCTATCAGCAGCAGAGAGAAGTCAGGTCACAAAGCTGGCTGCACGGAATAATCGATCGATGGATCTTTGGCGGTTGCATTAATCGTCCCGCGTTGGTTATCGGCGCCGGAAGGCGTTACATTTCTGAAACTCACCCAGGTACGGGGACTTCTCCGGGCACCACGGCAGCAGTCCGCCCTCCAGCGTCCCGGGGTGAAGCGTGGCCTGAATTCGGGTGAGGTTGGTGTAGACGTCGTGGGTGTGGCTGTAGTCGAAACTGGGCTCCGGCGATCGTCCGAAGATGGAGGCGAGGCTGCGCAGGCCGCCGAACGAGAAGTACATCATGAAGGCAAACTGGAAGCCAATCAGCATGGCCAGGGTACAGGGCCTCTCCAGGACCCGGCGGATCATCTTCACCTGTGGGGGGGAGGGGACAGACAGACAATTTAAAGGGATGCGTCACTTTTTTTTTTCAAATTTTAACTGTCATGATTTCTTAAAAAGGGATAGTCCACCGAAAAAAGTGAAGTAGAACTACAGAACCCGAAGAGCAGCCATTTCTTAAGGCACAGCCTGTATGATCACCAAATAGAACCTGTTAAGGTGTTGGGAGTGGCTGCAAATATGTGAAACCAGCCCCCGGGGGCATTTGTGTCTGTGCACACCCTGGTCTAAAGTGAGCCTTGCTCTTTTTGGCCCAGAAAACCTTAGGTACGCCTCCTCTAGAACTCATCACTTCTTAGAAGGCTTGATTTTCCCGCACTTTTGGGTCTAGCTTCTGCCCAGCTTTACTGGGCCAAGAAACCCTCTTCTGTGCACCCCTCTGAAACTGCTAAAAGGAGGCTTGATTTTTCCGCTCTTTGGGACTAGCTCCTGCCCAGCTTTAGTGGGCCAGCAAGCCCTCTTTTGTTCACCCCTCTGGAATGGCTATCACTTCTTAGGAGGCTTGATTTTCTCGCACTTTTGGTCTAGCTTCTGCCCAGTTTTATTGGGTCAAGAAACCCTCTTCTGTGCAACCCTCTGAAACTGCTAATCGGAGGCTTGATTTTCCTGCTCTTTGGGATCAGCTCCTGCCCAGCTTTATTGGGCCACGTAACCCTCTTTTGTTCACCCCTCTAGAACTACCATCTCTTCCTAGGAGGCTTGATTTTCCCGCACTTTTGGGACTAGCTCCTGCCCAGCTTTATTTGGCCAGCAAGCCCCCTTTTGTTCACCCCTCTGGAATGGCTATCACTTCTTAGGAGGCTTGATTTTCCCGCACTTTTGGGTCTAGCTTCTGTCCAGTTTTATTCGGTCAAGAAACCCTCTTCTGTGCACCCCTCTGAGACTGCCAATAGGAGGCTTGATTTTCCCGCTCTTTGGGACTAGCTCCTGCCCAGCTTTATTGGGCCAGAAAACCCTCTTCTGTGCACCCCACTGGAATGGCTATCACTTCTCAGGAGGGTTTATTTTCCCCACACTTTTGGGTCTAGTTCCTGCCCAGCTTTCTTGGGCAAAGAAAACCCTCTTCTGTGCACCCTTCTGAAACTGCTATCAGAGTCTTGATTTTCCCGTACTTTGGGTCTAGCTCCTGCCCAGCTATATTAGGCCAGAAAACCCTCTTCTGTGCACCCCTCTGGAACAGCTATCACTTCTCAGAAGGTTTTATTTTCCCACACTTTTGGGTCTAGCTCCTGCCTAGGTTTATATTGGGCCCTCTGGAACTACTATCACTTTTTAGGAGGCTTGATTTTCCCGCACTTTGGGACTAGCTCCTGCCCATCTTTATTACAATGAATATATACAATGACATAGGAAGGAGATTAGATGGCCACAGGGGCTTCACAGTGACCCCTACAGCAACCCGCACATCGCTGATTCTACCATCACAACCTGTCCGACATGCGAGAATCCTGCCACCTGGCCTTCCAGGATACCTGATACACCTCCCAGAGGACCATAACAAACAGAAAACAAACAAAGCCTGGAAAGCACAGCAAGACAATAAAAGAGGGGAAGTTTGGAGGGGGGGGGGGGGGGCGGTACAGCGGGAATTAGTAAAAGGCCGGAAAGTTCAACTTCCTGGAAGAGTGAAATGTAAAAGTACAAAACATACCAATCAATCCAATCCCGAAGCACCAACAAAGGGGAAACAACAGAATCTATAGACCGACAGAGCGGGAAAAGGGAAGGAAGTGGATGTTCCTTGGAGTTTATTGCAACTCAAACCTCCTGCAAGTAGAGGGAGGGGATTGAATTGCTCTGTTTGTGGAAACCCAGACCCTCCACAGGTAAGGGAAGGGAGTGGATGACCCTTGATACCTACAGCAACCCAGACCCTCTACAGGTAAGGGAAGGGATTGGATGCCCATGGTACCTACTGCAACCCAGACCCTCCACAGATAAGGGAAGGGATTGGATGACCCATGATACCTACTGCAACCCAGACCCTCCACAGGTAAGGGAAGGGATTGGATGACCCATGATACCTACTGCAACCCAGACCCTCCACAGGTAAGGGAAGGGATGACCCATGATACCTACTGCAACCCAGACCCTCCACAGGCAAGGGAAGGGAGTGGATGACCCATGATACCTACTGCAACCCGACCCTCCACAGGCAAGGGAAGGGAGTGGATGACCCTTGATACCTACTGCAACCCAGACCCTCCACAGGTAAGGGAAGGGATTGGATGACCCATGATACCTACTGCAACCCAGACCCTCCACAGGTAAGGGATTGGATGACCCATGATACCTACTGCAACCCAGACCCTCTACAGGTAAGGGAAGGGAGTGGATGACCCTTGATACCTACTGCAACCCAGACCCTCCACAGGTAAGGGAAGGGATTGGATGACCCATCATACCTACTGCAACCCAGACCCTCTACAGGCAAGGGAAGGGATTGGATGACCCATCATACCTACTGCAACTCAGACCCTCCACAGGTAAGGGAAGGGATTGGATGACCCATGGTACCTACTGCAACCCAGACCCTCCACAGGTAAGGGAAGGGATTGGATGACCCATGGTACCTACTGCAACCCAGACCCCCCACAGGTAAGGGAAGGGAGTGGATGACCAATGATACCTACTGCAACCCAGACCCTCCACAGGTAAGGGAAGGGAGTGGAGTGAATGACCCTTTGCTCTACCACAGACGTATCGTTCCGGTAGGTTTCCTAGCAGACGCATCGTTCTGGTAGGTTGTCTACCGGACACATAGTTCCGGTAGGTTCTCTACCGGACGCATCTTTCCAGTAGGCTCCCCGATTGGGTCTACGGGAACGATGTGCCCAAACACTACCTCCCTGTCTTCTCTGTGTGCCACCATAGGAACAATGTATCTGAATCTGCAGAGATAAGTAGGTTCTCTGCCGGATCAGACACTTTGCTCCGGTAGGTGCTCTAGACACATCATTCCAGTGGGTTCTCTACCAGATCTGACGCATCCTTCCGGTAGGTTCTCCAGCAGACGCATCGCTCCCGTAGGTTCTCCAGCGGACGCATCGCTCCCGTAGGTTCTCCAGCGGACGCATCGCTCCCGTAGGTTCTCCAGCGGACGCATCGCTCCCGTAGGTTCTCCAGCAGACGCATCGCTCCCGTAGGTTCTCCAGCAGACGCATCGCTCCCGTAGGTTCTCCAGCGGACGCATCGCTCCCGTAGGTTCTCCAGCGGACGCATCGCTCCCGTAGGTTCTCCAGTGGACGCATCGCTCCCGTAGGTTCTCCAGCGGACGCATCGCTCCCGTAGGTTCTCCAGCGGACGCATCGCTCCCGTAGGTTCTCCAGCGGACGCATCGCTCCCGTAGGTTCTCCAGCGGACGCATCGCTCCAGTAGGTTCTCTAGCGGACGCATCGTTCCGGTAGGTTCTTCAGTGGACACATCATTCCAGTAGGTGCCCTGACTGGGTCTACTGGAACGATGTACCCAAACACTACCTAGTTTGCAGGAAATCTAAAGCAGATTGTAATGTATTGAGATAGACTTGAGATATTTAGAAGGAACACTCCCTTCCAATTTCATCTTCAGAATTGAAAGCCCCACCCTGATATTGATCACCAGAGGTGGTCCCTCAGCACAGAAAGACGTGACACTGTACTCATACACAAACGCACCGCTATCAGTGGTTTTCTGCCCCAAGAGTTCAGGAACTTCACAGCATTGGTGGTCAATGACATAGGAAGGAGATTAGATGGCCACATGGGCTTCACAGTGACCGGACCAGCAACCCGCACCTCCCCGATTCTACCATCGCAACGTGTCCGACATGTGAGAATCCCGCCACCTGGCCTGCCAGGATACCTGATACACCCCGATTACTGACTGCCCGGCCTACACACCTCCGAGAGGACAATGACAGAAAACAAAGCCTGGAAAGCACAGCAAGACAGAGTAAATGAGAGGCGAAGTTTGGAGGAAGCCAAATGTAAAAATCGGGGGCGGTACAACAGGAATTAGTAATGGCCGAAAAGTTAGACCTCCTGGAAGAGTGACATTTATTGTAAAACTGCAACACATACCAATCAATCCAAGCCCAAAGCACCAACAAAAAGGAAAAACAACAAAATCTATAGATAGACAGAACAGCAAAAGGGAAGGAAGTGGATGTTCCTTGGAGTTTATTGCAACTCAAACCTCCTGCAAGTAGAGGGAGGGGATTGAATTGCTCTGTTTGTGACAACCCAGACCACCCTCTATAGGTAAGGGAAGGGATTGGATGACCTATGGTACCTACTGCAACCCAGACCCTCCACAGGTAAGGGAAGGGAGTGGATGACCCTTGATACCTACTGCAACCCAGACCCTCCACAGGTAAGGGAAGGGAGTGGATGACCCATGATACCTACTGCAACCCAGACCCTCCACAGGTAAGGGAAGGGAGTGGATGACCTATGATACCTACTGCAACCCAAACCCTCTACAGGCAAGGGAAGGGAGTGGATGACCTATGATACCTACTGCAACCCAGACCCTCCACAGGTAAGGGAAGGGATGACCCATGATACCTATTGCAACCCAGACCCTCCACAGGTAAAGGAAGGGAGTGGATGGCCCTTGATATCTATTGAAACCGAGACACTCTACAGGTAAGGGAAGAGAGTGGCTGACCCTTGATACCTACTGCAACCCAGACCCTCCACAGGTAAGGGAAGAGAGTGGCTGACCCTTGATACCTACTGCAACCCAGACCCTCCACAGGTAAGGGAAGAGAGTGGCTGACCCTTGATACCTACTGCAACCCAGAACCTCTACAGGTAAGGGAAGGGAGTGAATTATACTTATTGCAACCAAGACCTTCTGCAAGTTGAGGAAAGGGATTGAATTTCCCTTTGTGTTAGTTGTAACCCAGAACCTTTGGAAGTAAGGGAAGGAAAGGGTTTCCCTTTGCTTTGTTGGCAAGCCAGATCCACCAAGAGTAAGGAGTGGACTACCCTTTTTTGTTTATTGCAAACCACCACTGGTGGAAGAAGGGGTTGAATTTCCCCTTGGGTTTAGGGCAACACAGAAGTCTCATAGGTTAGGGAGTGGACCCCCCTTTGTGTTTATGGCAAGCCCAACCATCCACAGGTAAGGAAGTGGACTGCCCATCGTGTATATGGCAAGCCAGACCATCCCGAGGTAAGGGAGTGGACTGCCCATCGTGTTTATGGCAAGCCAGACCATCCCGAGGTAAGGGAGTGGACCGCCCATCGTGTTTATGGCAAGCCAGACCATCCTGAGGTAAGGGAGTGGACCGCCCATCGTGTTTATGGCAAGCCAGACCATCCAGAGGTAAGGGAGTGGACCGCCCATCGTGTTTATGGCAAGCCAGACCATCCACGGGTAAAGGAGTGGACTACCCTTGTGTTTAATGGCAAGCCAGACCATCCACGGGTAAAGGAGTGGACTACCCTTGTGTTTATGGCAAGCCAGACCATCCACGGATAAGTGAGTGGACTACCCGAAGTGTTTATGGCATGCCCAGCCATCCACGGGGAAGGAAGTGGACTACCCTTTGTGTTTATGGCAAATATGACCATTCAGAGGTAAGGGAGTGGACTACTGTTCGTGTTTATGGCAAGCCAGGCCATCCACGGGTAAGGGAGTAGACTACCCTTTGTGTTTATGGAATGCTTGACCATGCAGGAGGTAAGGGAATGAGTTTGTTGCAACCCAGGCCTACAATAGGTAAAGAGAAGGAAGAGGATGTGCTTATGCAACACAGCAACCTTGAGCCTCTGTGGGCCATGAAATGGATTTTGATGACCCTTTGGTTTATTGCAACCAAGACCTACAACACGTAAGGGAGACAATTTCCCTCTATGTGTATTGCCTACCAGACTGACCATGGGTAAGGGAAGGGAGTGGATTTCCCATTGTGCCTATTGCACCCCAGATCCTGCCTTCATCAGAAAGCCCATCGGGCTCCTGTAACAGGTGAGTCCCCTACAAGTCAAGATGGCAGGTAGGAACAGCAAAGAATGTCCCTTGGAATGACGAAAAAAAATATCATGAAATCGGTGGAGGAAATGAAGTCCAAGTGCCATCCATGGTACATCCCGTCCTCAGAAAGTCAAAGAAAAGTCAGAAGTCCTAACATGCTGCAAGCCAGGTAATTCACAGGACACCCAGGGAATTAGACTTTGTGGAATGAAGATAGAATCAGTCAGGCTGTGACTGCTATCAGAAACTACAGAGATAAACTGAAAATTTCCAACCCAGCCAGTCCAATCTGTTGCAGATTTCTGCTCCCGAACTTCTGTTATCGTCCAGTTAGAGGCCAGAAAGGGAAAGAGCGTGACAGTTCTACATTCTGGAGACAGGGGGAGCCAGCGCACCCCACATCTCACAGTCCCTGAGATTGACAGTCAGAGGAATAATATACGACCTTCAGGTAAGTCAAACATCTGACAGAAGAGAACAAACAAAACAAATCACATGACACCGACACCGACCATGGGAGAATGAGAACTTATATCTGGAGGGCGGTGATGTCACTCTGTATAATATATCTTATATCTGGAGGGCAGTGATGTCACTCTGTATAATATATCTTATATCTGGAGGGCAGTGATGTCACTCTGTATAATATATCTTATATCTGGAGGGCGGTGATGTCACTCCTGTATAATATATCTTATATCTGGAGGGCGGTGATGTCACTCTGTATAATATATCTTATATCTGGAGGGCGGTGATGTCACTCTGTATAATATATCTTATATCTGGAGGGCGGTGATGTCACTCCTGTATAATATATCTTATATCTGGAGGGCGGTGATGTCACTCTGTATAATATATCTTATATCTGGAGGGCGGTGATGTCACTCTGTATAATATATCTTATATCAGGAGGGCGGTGATGTCACTCTGTATAATATATCTTATATCTGGAGGGCGGTGATGTCACTCTGTATAATATATCTTATATCCGGAGGGCGGTGATGTCACTCTGTATAATATATCTTATATCCGGAGGGCGGTGATGTCACTCTGTATAATATATCTTATATCTGGAGGGCGGTGATGTCACTCTGTATAATATATCTTATATCTGGAGGGCGGTGATGTCACTCTGTATAATATATCTTATATCCGGAGGGCGGTGATGTCACTCTATAATATATCTTATATCCGGAGGGCGGTGATGTCACTCTATAATATATCTTATACAGATATCAGCCATAACTTTACAACCACCCACCTAATACTGAGTAAGTTTCCACTTTTGCTGACAAAAAACGGCCCCGACCAGTCAAGGCTTGGACACCACTAGACATCTGAAGGGACTTCTGGCACCAAGTTGTCAGTGGCAGATCCTTTAATCCCCGTAAGTTTGGAGGTGGGACCTCCATGGATTGGACTTGTTTTTCCACAGATGTTTGATTGGATGGAGATCTGAGAATTTGGAGGCCAATTCAACACCTCAAACTTGTTGTTGTGTTTCTCAAACCATTCCTGAATTTCCAAGACCAGGCCACCTACTTCCATTGCTCAGTAGTCCAGTTCTGATGCTCACGTGCCCATTGTGGACTCTTTTGGCTGTGAACATGGGTCAGCATGGGCCAGTCTGAGGCTACACAGCAAACTCTGATGTCCATTTTATCTGCTTTCAACGCATTAACTTCAGGGACAACATGTTCACTAGCTGCCTAATATATCCCACCAGGGGCGGACTGACAACTCATGGGGCCCCCAGGCAATAGGGGACCATGGGGCCCCTGTGTCCTTGCCCAAACTCAAAAAAGCCTATGAAAAAGGTACCAGGGGCATCTCATGGGGCCCCCTACTGACCCCGGGCAGTGCCCGAGTTTCCAAATGGTCAGTCCGCCCCTGTGACCCACCCACTCTCAGATGCCATTGTAACCAGATAATCCACGTTATTCACTCTGCCCATCAGTGGTCATAAAGTTATGGTTGATCGGTGTATCTGGAGAGTGATGATGTCACTCCTGTAGGATATATAATTATCTCACCAATCCCGGCGGGCGATTTTCGTTTTCGGTTGGCCGATCAGCACCGTTTGGTTTGTCCCACGGACGGTATAGACTAGCGTCTCTCATCCAGTGTGGAGTCACTGGACATAAATCCCTTCTCCCAGCCCTCCCCCCCCCCCCCCCCCCCCCCCGTTACCTTTCGGACACCTTTATAGTTTTTGTTGTTGGAGACGCCATGTGTGCCGACAATGGAGGGGGGCGGTCAGGAAAGTTTAAAATTACAGATTTCAGTTGTTTGTTGCTAGAACACGAGGCGTCAGTAAGGAGGATTGTGTCCCCGGTGCTCAGATGGAGGATTGGGATCATAAACCTGGGAAATAGGCCCCAAACATGCCTGAGGATGGGGCCCATCGCGGGTCCTAGGGCGCAGCTGCCAACTGGAGGAGCAATCTGATGGCGAGTCATATCCCCCTGCCCTCCCAAGAAGAAAACTCGCCATTTTTCTATCAAAATCAGTAGAACCTGGGATACAGGGGGCACCAGGGGCGGACTGACAACTCATGGGGCCCCCGGGCAATAGGGGATCATGGGGCCCCTGTGTCCTTGCCCAAACTCAAAAAAGCCTATGAAAAAGGTACCAGTGGCATCTCATGGGGCCCCCTACTGACCCCGGGCCCTCGGGCTTCCAAATGTTCAGTCCACCCCTGGGGGGCACTAATAAATGTGACACACAGGGAGGAGATGAGGGGACACCAATAAATGTGACACACAGGAAGGAGATGAAGGGACACTAATAAATGTGACCAAAATCGAGCTCTTTGGCATCAACTCAACTCGCCGTGTTTGGAGGAGGAGGAATGCTGCCAATGACCCCAAGAACACCATCCCAACTGTGAAACATGGTGGTGGAAACATTCTGCTTTGGGGGTGTTTTTCTGCTAAGGGGACAGGACAACTGCGCCGCATCAAAGGGACGATGGACAGGGCAATGTACCATCAAATCTTGGGTGAGAACCTTCTTCCCTCAGCCAGGGTATTGAATATGGGTCATGGATGGGTGTTCCAGCATGACAATGACCCAAAACACACGGCCAAGGCAACAATGGAGCGGCTCAAGAAGAAGCACATTAAGGTCCTGGAGTGGCCTAGCCAGTCTCCAGACCTTCATCCGATTGAAAATCTGTGGAGGGAGCTGAAAGTTCGAGTTGCCAAACGTCAGCCACCAAACCTTAATGACTTGGAGAGGATCTGCCAAGAGGAGTGGGCCAAAATCCCTCCTGAGATGTGTGCGAACCTGGGGGCCAACTCCAGGAAATGTCTGACCTCTGTGATTGCCAACAAGGGATTGGCCACCAAGTACTAAGTCATGTTTTGTGAAGGGGATCAAATCCTTCTTTCCCTCATGAACATGCAGATCAGTCATCATTTGTTAGACGCATTTCTGCTGAATTTGTTGTTGTATTCTGTCTCTCAGTGTTACAATACACCAAATATTAAATTTTTTTACTAATCATTTCTTTGTGAGGGGCGAACATTCAAAATCACCCGGGGAGCAAATCCGCATTTTGGGAGATAGCCAAACAGATTGGGGTAGGGAGTTCCAGAGGATGGGAGAGGCTCAGGAGAAGTCCTGGAGGTGAGCTTGGAAGAAGGAGACAAGGGAGCTAGAGAGCAGGAGTTCTTGGGAGCAGTGAAGAGAATGAGCGATTTGGTTGGCGTTTTGGGACTAGTTTAGCGATGAAGCTGGGGGCCGAGCTGTGGGTGGCTTTGTCGGTTGTTGTTCGTACTTTGAATTGAATTTGTTGGGTGAGTGGAGCAGCCAGTGGAGGGATTGGAAGAGATGGGTACTAGACACTGAACGGTTGGTACGGTGGACGAGCCTGGCAGCAGCATTCATGATGGACTGAAGGGTGGATAGCCTATGTAAAGGTCATCCAATGAGGAAGGAGCTGCAATAGCCGAGGTGAGAGATATCCCGGGAGGGAATTAGAAGCTTTGTGGTGTCAATGGCAAGGAAGGGACGTATCTTGGAGATGTTGCGGAGGTTGAGATGGCAACCTTTGGACAGTGATTGGATGTGGGCCTGAAAGGAGAGTTCAGAGTCCAGGGTAACACCTAGAACATTGGCACGCCGGGATGGGTTGATAAGCCGAGCCTTTGATCTTGACAGAGAAATCAGGGAAAGAGGCACGTAGGGGAGGAAATATTAGGAGCCCGGTTTTGGATCGATTGGGTTTGAGGAAGTGGTGTGACATCCAGGCTGATATGTCGGTCAGGAAGTTAGTGATGCGTGAGCAGAATGATGTTGTGAGCCGAGGGGTAGAGAGATAGATTTGGGTGTCATCAGCATAGAAATGGTATTGGTTGACCCACGGAGGAGGTGTAGATCGAGAACAGAACCTTGGGGGACCCCGATGGAGAAAGGAGGAGGAGAGGAGGAAGAAGAATTGTAAGTGACGCTGTTAGTTCGGTGGGATAGGTAGGATGAAAACCAAAGAGGAGTGCAGTCTCAGAGGCCAAAAGGAGTGGAGTGTTTTTAGAGTAGGAAGGGGTGGTCAACCATGTCAAAGGCAGCAGAAAGGTCCAGGAGTAGAAATACAGAATAGTGTTCATTGGTTTTAGCCGTTAGTAAATCATTTGTGAGTTTAGAGAGAGCAGTTTCTGTGGAGTGTTGAGGGAAACGTCCAGACTGAAGGGGATCAAGACAGTGGAGGTGGTCACTCAGTTGGTTGTAGACCAGACGTTCAAGGATTTTGGAGAAAAAGGGAAGCAAGGAGCTATCGAGCAGATTGCTAAGATTGGTGGGTCCCAGGAAGGCTTTTTACGTATGGGGGTGACTAGAGAGTTGGAGAAGATATTGAAGAAGTGAGTTAGAGAGCATAGGATAGAGGCAGAGGGTGACCTTAGCCTTTCTGAGGGAACAGGGTCCAGGTGGTTAGATGAAAAAAAAAGGTTAGCAACCTTGTCAGCAGGGTTGAATGAGGGAAGTGTTGAGTGTACCTGTGGACATTGAGTGACAAGTGGGGGAGATGTCTGCACAGTCGAGATCACCTCGTGAATTGTGTCAATATTTTGCATGTGCTTTGAGATCTTCTGGGCAGTGAGTGAGGTAGTGGGTGGAGGACACTTGAAGGCAGAGAAGAGTTGAGGTGGACTGGATGAGGTGGTGTTAACGAGAGTGACAAAATAGGAGGCAGGAATAGCATTTCTGGAGGGCAGATTTATATTGGCTGAAATCTTTGAGACCTAGTCTTACAACCACAGATGCTCAAGAACGTGGCTACGTCTGAGACTTCCGGTGTCATCTGTTTGCCAAGGTTGTTGAGGTCGGGGCCTGATACTATGAAAGGGGGGGAAGAACGTATCCGGGGAGGAGGACAGTGAAGTGTTCTCGACGAAGTGGCTAGGCTGGGGCAGGACAGGGTGAGATTTTGTCATAGAGGTGGTCAGGAGAAGAGCAGAGAAGAGAGGGGTTGAGGTGGTGAAGGTTTCTACATCTATTTGTTGGGTGGTTGGAGGGAGAGGAGGTGGAAGACTGGGAGAAAGTGCAATTAAGGTGGTGATTAGGGATGGTCGGAGAGGTTGCACAGAATGCGAAAGGTAGGTGTCAGGGATCGCGGCTCCGGACTCCTGTGTCTCGGCGCCGTCCCCCGCGCATGCGCACTGGCGGCGAGCCGCGGCTGACAGGGAGCCGCGCATGCGCAGTAGAGAGCCACGGGCGCGCCTCAGGCGTCCAATGACAGCCGGGGGCGCGTCCGAGCCAGCCAATGACAGTGCAGGGCGCACTATTTAAAGATGCCCTGCACTGTCACCAATTGCCGCAAGGTCTTCCTGTGATCCTGAGTTCCTGCACCCGTTTTGTGACCCTGTTTTTGACCCCGACTACGCTGCCTGCCCCTGTGATTGACCCGGCTTGTCCTGACTATTCTGCCCGCTCCTGTGATTGACCCGGCTTGTCCTGACTATTCTGCCCGCTCCTGTGTTTTGACTCGGATTATCCTGACTATTCTACGGACTGATTTACCTGGCTGACCCTGCACGTGACCCGACTACTCCTTGCCCGCCGATTCGGTACCCCGCTTACCCCCACGGGACCACTATCCGTACCACCCTGCTGGGGCCGTCATCCTCTTCATATCTGGCTCTCCCGGTACCTACACACATCCCCGGAGGCCTCCTCAGCCGCTGGTGGGCCCGCTCAGAGGTCGTGACCTGGCCCGGGACTGTTTCAAGTCCATCCCCACCATCAGGGGCCCTGGTGAAGGCACAGCCCGGGCTTAGACCCCACGCTCTGGGTTGGTCTGCCAGTTGGCAGCTGGAAGGCTCCGCCTGGCGGATCATAACAGTAGGAGAACACAAAGTCAAGGGTGTGGCCATCAGAGTGAGTAGAAGAGTGTATGTATTATTATACAGGATTTACATGGAGACAATACTTGTCAATACAAGAAGGTTCGGAGGGCCCTGTTCCTTGGAGCTTACAATCCATTGCTTCAGGTCAAAAAAAAGGAGGATTAGGCGAAGTTTAGAAGTTGGGAGTATTGGAATAAACAGGGATGTTGAAGTCACCGAGAATGATTGTGGAGACTTCAGAAGAGAGAAAGTAGGGTAGCCAGTGCAGAGAAGGCATCATGGAAGGTTGATACCCGTGGAGGGGCCAGTAGATCACAGCAATGCAGAAACTGGAGAAAATAGACGAATACAAGTGAGGAAGGGGATAGAGAGGGAGGAGAGTGAAGTACCTGAAGAAGGTGCTATGCAGGAACAGCTCCCTTCTATCCACTGGGTCTGGGGGAGCGAGTCCAGAGAAGGCCACCAAGAGAGAGGGAAGCAAGAGAAGCAGAGTCTGATTCATGAAGCCAGGTTTCAGTAACAGCAGGTCGATTAAATGAGTGTGTGAGAAAGAGGCCATGGACAGGCGAGTTTGTTAGGCCCCTTTCACACGGGTGATCCATCTGTCTAATCAGTTCAGTCATGTTTTTTTTCAAAGGAAAAAAGAATGGATCAGTTTACATCCATTTTTTATCCGTTTTTACATCCTTTACCAATGCAAAAACTGACAGTATGTCCATTTACATCTGTTTTTGTCTGTTCCTGTTTTTTTTAACGGAACAAAAATAGGGCTGATGTAAACGGATCATCTAATAGCCCATAGAAATGCATTGGTGTCCGTTTTTCATCCATTAAACGGACGGCTGAAAAAAACGGACATACGGAACCGCCCGCGTGAAAGGGGCCTTACAGACAGAGTGGGCATTCAAAAGGGCGCAAGAGAAGGAGAGGCTGGTCTTGGGAAGAAGAGGAGTGGAAACCAAGTTTGTTTGCCAGAGGTTGGGGGGGGGGGGGGGGTGGGCACAGTTAAATGATGGAGGCCCAGGGTTTGGGGATATACCTCCAGAGGTTAGAAGGGTGAGGGAAATATGGGGATGGGTGTGTTGGGAACAGCTAAATGATGGAGACCCAGGCTTTGAAGATATACCTCCAGAGGTTAGGAGAAGGGTGAGGAAGATAATATGGGGAAGGGTGTTTTGGGCACAGTTAAAATGATGGAGGCCCAGGGTTTGGGGGATATGCCTCTAGAGGTTAGAAGAAGCAGAAGGATGAGGGAGATAATATGGGGACGGGTGTGTTGGGCACAGTTAGATAATGGAGGCCCAGGGTTCGGGGGTATACCTCCAGAGGTTAGGAAAAGAAGGAGGGTGAGGGAGATAATATGGGGATGGGTGTGTTGGGCACAGTTAAAATGATGGAGGCCCAGGGTTTGAGGATAGACCTCCAGGGGTTAGGAGAAGAAGGGTGAGAGAGATAATATGGGGATGGGTGTGTAGGACACAGTTAAATGATGGAGGCCCAGGGTTTGGGGGTATACCTCCAGGAGGTTAGGAGAAGCAGAACGGTAAGGGAGATAATATTGGGACGGGTGTGTTGGGCACAGTTAGATGATGGAGGCCCAGGCTTTGGAGATATACCTCCAGGAGGTTAGGAGAAGAAGGGTGAGAAAGATAATAATATGGAGATGGGTGTGTTGGGAACAACTAAATGATGGAGGCCCAGGGTTTGGGGATATACCTCCAGAGGTTAGGAGAAGGGTGAGGGAAATATGGGGATGGGTGTGTTGGGCACAGTTAAATGATGGAGGCCCAGGGTTTGGGGATATACCTCCAGAGGTTAGGAGAAGCAGAAGGGTGAGGGTGGTAATATGGGGACGGGTGTGTTGGGCACAGCTAAAATGATGGAGGCCCAGGGTTTGGGGATATACCTCCAGAGGTTAGGAGAAGCAGAAGGGTGAGGGTGGTAATATGGGGACGGGTGTGTTGGGCACAGCTAAAATGATGGAGGCCCAGGGTTTGGGGATATACCTCCAGAGGTTAGGAGAAGGGTGAGGGAAATATGGGGATGGGTGTGTTGGGCACAGTTAAATGATGGAGGCCCAGGGTTTGGGGATATACCTCCAGAGGTTAGGAGAAGCAGAAGGGTGAGGGAGATAATATGGGGATGGGTGTGTTGGGAACAGCTAAATGATGGAGGCCCAGGGTTTGGGGATATACCTCCAGAGGTTAGGAGAAGCAGAAGGATGAGGGAGATAATATGGGGACGAGTGTGTTGGGCACAGTTAGATAATGGAGGCCCAGGGTTCGGGGGTATACCTCCAGAGGTTAGGAAAAGAAGGAGGGTGAGGGAGATAATATGGGGATGGGTGTGTTGGGTGAAGTTAAATGATGGAGGCCCAGGGTTTGGGGATATACCTCCAGAGGTAAGGAAGATAATATGGGGACAGGTGTTTTGGGAACAGCAAAATGATGGAGGCCCAGGCTTTGGAGAAATACCTCCAGGAGGTTAGGAGAAGAAGGGTGAGGGAGATAATATGGGAATAAAATGTATATGGCGGGCCATGCCCCGGCGTCCTTGAGGTTTCATCAGCATGTGGGTTTAGGATTAGGAGGAGGTGTTGAGTGCAGTAATAAGGAGAGGACAGAAGTGAGGGCGATCTAGATAAGCTGTGGGGTGGAGAAGAGGGGGGGGAAGGAAAGAGTTTAAGGAGAGAGGACAACTGTGAGAAGGAGAGGTAGGGGGCGCATGTCACAGAATGGAAAGAGAGCCGAATGGGGGAAACAAGGCCACCTGCGGTCTGTTTGGTAGTAGTTTGCTGTGGATTTTTCACTTCGTGAAATCGCCGAAGTGCAGAGCTGAAGTGCACCAACTTAATTAAAGGAGCCCACTTAATTAAAGGAGCCCACCTGAGTAAAAGGAGCCCACCTAATTTAAAGGAGCCCACCTAATTTAAAGGAGCCCACCTAATTTAAAGGAGCCCACCTAATTTAAAGGAGCCCACCTAATTAAAGGAGCCCACCTAATTAAAGGAGCACACCTAATTTAAAGGAGCCCACCTAATTTAAAGGAGCCCACCTAATTTAAAGGAGCCCACCTAATTTAAAGGAGCCCACTTGAACCCCAGCTATGTGCCCCCTCAACCACATGCTTTCCCCATAAAGGGTGGTCTAGCTTTGTACGGTTATGGGTGGGGGGGGGGGGTCATCAGGAGTCAGTGAAAGGACGACTGACTTGCAGAGCAAACCTTCCACACCACAATCAGACAGCAGGAGTAGTAAAGATTAAGATCAGCCCATAATTCAGGTGTGACAATAAAAAGCAACAAACATCCCGGTGATGTGGACACGGCTACAGGTGGTGAAGAGCAGCAACCAAACATAAACAGATCGATCGTAAATCAGTCAGTTTTTGGTGAACGTGAAAAGTAGGAGCGTACCTGTTGCAGGGCTCTCCAAACTATGGCCCTCCAAGTGTTGAGGAACTGCAAGTCCCATGAGGCCTTGCAAGACTCTGACAGCCACCGGCAAGACTTCCAGAGGCATGATGGGACTTGTAGTACTTCAACAACTGGGAGGTCCATAGTTTGGAGACCCCTGTAGGACGTCAAGAGATGTCCAGTTCATCCCTCTACCCAGGGGCAGACTGACCATTCGAGAACTCCAGCAGTGCCCAAGGTCAGTAGGGGGCCCCATGAGATGCCCCTGGTACCTTTCATAGGTTTTTTTTATGTCTGAGCGAGAACAGAGGGGCCCCATGATCCGCTATGGCCCGGGGGCCCCATGAGTTGTCAGTCCACTCCTTCCATTGGTCTCCATTAGGGTCTCCTCATCTTCAGCTCTACCTCATATGAACATTTTGGACCCATGTAGGATGAATTGCACAAATGTAAGTCGTCCGAACCAATATATAAAATTGAAAGCCACGACCAATCGCTCCCTGGGCAGCAGAGCTTGCAATCTATTCTCGCCTTCCACAGTCGCCGTAATAATCTGACGCACATCTAGAAGACTGCAGACATGGCCGGCCGGGGCAACGTTCCTCAGATATCCTCACCTGAACACAGAAAACGGTTCCGGGTGGCAGGCGTTCTACAGCCCCGGGCAGCAAAGCTTGCACTCTAATGCGTCCCCTTTACAGAGGTCTGACAATGGTACAAGGACGACGCGGGGAGCACCACTTCCCCAAAAAATGGCGGCATTACCCCAAATGAAGCACCGCTGGGCTCTGAGCTGCAGAGCTTGCAATCCATCACCTCCTTCTATGGGCCCGATGAACGATCGTCGATGCAACGTTTACTACTGCGCCAATTACACCACGACGCGCTTCGGAAATCGGGAAAACCCCCTAGCGGCGGCGTTTCAGATAAATGTCGCAATTTGCGTGATGGGTTATTAAAAATATTGCGGCATGAGAAACCGATCGGCGGCACGATAGTAAAATAGCGCAGATTGCGACAAATAAAACAAAAAACGCAACGCATGTTCTTGTAGAACATCAGAAATAACGAAACCCCCCCATCGGTCGCAATTTGAGCGAAATGTCGTGAAAACGAAACCGCGGCTCGGAGTGACCGCAGCCTCCAGAGATTGAGGGGGGTTAGGAGACGCTGCGGGGGCTGGGAGCCACCAACGTATTTCAGGCCCTGGGGGAATCCCGGCTGACCTTCGTATTGGGCAGGTGCAAGAAAGGCAGTTGATGGAATTTTTCATGTGAGGTCAGAAGGGGGTTTTGAGGCTCAAAGTCGCCAACATATTTCAGGCCCTGGGGAATCCCGGCTTACCTCCGTATTAGGCAGGCATTAAAAGGGGCAGCTTCTATCATTTTGTAGATGACGGTGGAATGGGGGTTGGGAAACGGCGTGCGTCAGAAATACGAACATTTCAGAGGAATGTCGCAATTCACGCATCTTCTATCTGAAAAGGCCGCATCAATTTATGGCGCATTACTGCGACAAGCCGTAGGTGGCGCTGGACTCCTTTAAAGCCGCTGCAGCGTAACGATTGGTCGCAGTTTGCGTCTTCTTTTCGCGACAACTTCGCATTTCCATCCCCCGCTCAGGATTATGCGCCGATCGGGCCTTGCGCATACGTAGAACTTGCCGCAAGTCATGGAGAACTCTTTATAAAACGGTCGTTATTTGTTGCATTTTGCAAACTTTTTTGCAACAATGTTGCATTTATTTCCCCCTCAGAATTTCCCGAAGTTCGATTGGGCCCCCCGAATATTTTGCATGCGCGGGATTGGCGGTAAGCAACGCAGGACTCTATAAATGGTTGCTGGGATGAAAAAGATGGTTTGTTGCGTTTTGCACTTTTTTGCAACAATGTTGCATTTGTTTCCCGCTCAGAATTTCCCGAAGTTCAGTCGGGCCCTTCGAATATTTTGCATGCCCGGGATTGGCTGTAAGCGACGCAGGCAGGGGCGGACTGACAACTCATGGGGCCCCCGGGCAATAGGGGATCATGGGGCCCCTGTGTCCTCACCCACACTCAAAGCACACCCAAAAAAGCCTATGAAAGGTACCAGGGGCATCTCATGGGGCCCCTTACTGACCCCGGGCCCTCGGGCAGTGCCCGAGTTTCCGAACGGTCAGTCCGCCCCTGGACGCAGGACTCTATAATGGTCGCTGGGACGCCATCGGCGAACTTTTTTTGGCGGCACTGAATTCCCCGTTCAGAATTTCTCACTCGACGCCGACTGTTGGGCCCCGTGTTTTCATCAAAGGGCCCCGCGGTTGTGCCGTTCAAAACTGTTGCAAAAAAAGTTCGCAAAATGCTACAAATAATCTTTTGCGTCCCGGCGACCGTTTGTAGAGTTCTACGTGACTTGCGGAAAGTTCTACGTATGCGCCGGGCCCGATCGGCGGGAAATCCTGAGCGGGGGATGGAAGCGCGAAGATGTCGCGAGAAAAAAAAGACGCAAACTGCGACCAATCGTTACGTAGCAGCGGCTTTGAAGGAGTCCAGCGCCCCCTACGGATTGTGTCACTTTGCGTCGCTTCAAATTTGTCACAAAAAAACAAACAAATACAAAACAATAAAAAAACGAAACAAAAAAAAAAAAAAAAACGAAACAAAAAAACAAACAAAAGAAAAAACAATAAAAAAAACAGTGCCGTCCGACAAGTGGGCCCTGACCTGCAGAGCTTGCACTCTAGTCTGTCCTGTTGCTGTACCAGTTGTAGAGGATGTGATATGCGGGGTGCAAGGACGGCCGGGGGGCATTGCTTACCCCAAATGAAGTGGTGCTTATGGCCGGCAGCCTGGCTCTGAGCTGCACAGGGATGGTGGGAACCCCTCATAATGGGCACAGCGGGAGTACAGACTCGGGAACTCAGCACAGGGATGGTGGGAACCCCTCATAATGGGCACAGCGGGAGTACAGACTCGGGAACTCAGCACAGGGATGGTGGGAACCCCTCATAACGGGCACAGCGGGCATACAGACCCAGGAACTCAGCACAGGGATGGTGGGAACCCCTCATAATGGGCACAGCGGGAGTACAGACTCGGGAACTCAGCACAGGGATGGTGGGAACCCCTCATAATGGGCACAGCGGGAGTACAGACCCGGGAACTCGGCACAGGGATGGTGGGAACCCCTCATAATGGGCACAGCGGGTGTACAGATCAGGGAACTCAGCACAGGGATGGTGGGAACCCCTCATAATGGGCACAGCGGGCGTACAGACCTGGGAACTCAGCACAGGGATGGTGGGAACCCCTCATAACGGGCACAGGGGGTACAGACCCGGGAACTCAGCACAGGGACGGTGGGAACCCCTCATAATGGGCACAGCGGGCGTACAGACCCGGGAACACGGCACAGGGACGGTGGGAACCCCTCATGATGGGCACAGCGGGTGTACAGACCCGGGAACTCAGCACAGGGACGGTGGGAACCCCTCATAATGGGCACAGCGGGCGTACAGACCCGGGAACTCAGCACAGGGACGGTGGGAACCCCTCATAATGGGCACAGCGGGCGTACAGACCCGGGAACACGGCACAGGGACGGTGGGAACCCCTCATGATGGGCACAGCGGGCGTACAGACCCGGGAACTCAGCACAGGGACGGTGGGAACCCCTCATAATGGGCACAGCGGGCGTACAGACCCGGGAACTCGGCACAGGGATGGTGGGAACCCGTCATTTAACGGCACTGCTGCAAAGACGGGTTTTTATCTCTCCGCAGTTCAACACCAATACCAGCGCGGCGATTTTTGACCATCGGGCCCCGGCCTGCAGAGCTTGCAATCTAATCACCCAAAAAGGCTATAGGATATGGATACACACAGCACAGGCACTTCCCCCCAGCCCCCCCCCCCCCCCCCGCCTGCAGAACTTGCAATCTAATCTGTGCATGCCCAGGGTGCAGGAAGTCTCGGTGTGGGGGTGTAATGAGAAAAGCTGCCCCCTCCCCTCCCCCCACTTTTTATAAAGCAACTGCCTCCCGAGCCGCAGAGCTTGCAGTCTAATCCCTCCAGGTAGACGTAGGAATAGCAGTTTGGAGGATTTTTTGCAGAGGAGGGTGGCGGGGGGGGGGGGGGGGGTCAGTGTATCCTGCGGGGGGGGCTAGGAGGTCACAGAGTCAGCAACATGTTTCAGGCCCCGGGGGAATCCCGGCTTACCTGGGTATTATGGAGGAATAGGTGCCGGATGATCCCTGCTGAAGGCTGCTGAGATCAAGTGGCCTGTGTCATGGCTCCCCTCCCTTCCTCTGTGATGGCTGCAGCTCATCCCACCTTCCTCCTCCATGTTGCTCCTCCTCCCCTCCCCCTCCCACCTGCTCTCTGTTGTCAGCAAAGCAAACACTCCGCATGCAGAATATTGCCTCTTCTATTTATATCTCCCAAATATCGCCTGCGCCCCCCCAACCCCCCCCCCCCCCCCCCCGAGACTCCGGAATAATAGAAGGCCTTCACAGGGCCGCAGGGGAACAATTCCATCCGCAAAGTCACAGAAATCTACAAACATTGGCTGCTTAAAGGATCAGTCCACCTAAAAGGATACGTCTGTACGCCCGCTGTGCCCATTATGAGGGGTTCCCACCATCCCTGTGCCGAGGTCCCGGGTCTGTACACCCGCTGTGCCCATTATGAGGGGTTCCCACCATCCCTGTGCCCATTATGAGGGGTTCCCACCATCCCTGTGCTGAGTTCCCGGGTCTGTACACCCGCTGTGCCCATTATGAGGGGTTCCCACCATCCCTGTGCTGAGTTCCCGGGTCTGTACACCCACTGTGCCCATTATGAGGGGTTCTTACCATCCCTGCGCCCATTATGAGGGGTTCCCACCATCCCTGCGCCCATTATGAGGGGTTCCCACCGTCCCTGTGCCGAGTTCCCGGGTCTGTACGCCCGCTGTGCCCGTTATGAGGGGTTCCCACCATCCCTGCGCCCATTATGAGGGGTTCCCACCATCCCTGCGCCCATTATGAGGGGTTCCCACCGTCCCTGTGCCGAGGTCCCGGGTCTGTACACCCGCTGTGCCCATTATGAGGGGTTCCCACCATCCCTGTGCCGAGGTCCCGGGTCTGTACACCCGCTGTGCCCATTATGAGGGGTTCCCACCATCCCTGTGCCGAGTTCCCGGGTCTGTACACCCGCTGTGCCCATTATGAGGGGTTCCCACCATCCCTGTGCCGAGGTCCCGGGTCTGTACACCCGCTGTGCCCATTATGAGGGGTTCCCACCATCCCTGCGCCCATTATGAGGGGTTCCCACCATCCCTGCGCCCATTATGAGGGGTTCCCACCATCCCTGTGCCGAGTTCCCAGGTCTGTACGCCCGCTGTGCCCGTTATGAGGGGTTCCCACCGTTCCTGTGCCGAGGTCCCGGGTCTGTACCCCCGCCGTGCCCGTTATGAGGGGTTCCCACCATCCCTGTGCCGAGGTCCCGGGTCTGTACGCCCGCCGTGCCCATTATGAGGGGTTCCCACCATCCCTGTGCTGAGTTCCCGGGTCTGTACACCCGCCGTACCTATTATGAGGGGTTCCCACCATCCCTGTGCCGAGTACCCGGGTCTGTACCCCCGCTGTGACCATTATGAGGGGTTCCCACCATCCCTGTGCTGAGTTCCCGTGTCTGTACCCCCACCGTGCCCATTTTGAGGGGTTGCCACCATCTCTGTGCCCATTATGAGGGGTCCCCACCATCCATGTGCCCATTATGAGGGAGTTCCCATCATCCCTGTGACCATTACTAGGGGTTCCCACCATCCCTGTGCCCATTATGAGGGGTTCCCACCATCCCTGTGCCCATTATGAGGGGTTCCCACCATCCCTGTGCCCATTATGAGGGGTTCCCACCATCCCTGTTCCCATTATGAGGGGTTCCCACCATCCCTGTGCCCATTATGGGGGGTTCCCACCATCCCTGTGCCCATTATGAGGGGTTCCCACCATCCCTGTTCCCATTATTGGGGGTTCCCACCATCCCTGTGGCAGTATTAGGGGTGGGACCCCCGTGCTCTGTGGGGTGACATTCCTATGTCCGGTTCGGTGAGCTCCGTGACGTCCGGTTGGCAGGTTCTCTATTTACTAAACATGAATCGTCTCCTCGGGTCGCTGGGAGAAATGTTCTCAAAAACGGTGAAACCTGAATTTCTGCTTCTCTCCGGGGAGCGCCACTCCTGACCCCTGCTGGACAATCCCGGGAACTGCAGGCAGACAAAACAAATATTGGATTGGTTGTGGAAAAGGCAATTAATTACAGACGTCAGAAAATCAAAGTCCATCCGATAATGAGAGAAAGAAGAGAACATGGAAGTGTGACGTCACCCTGTATAATATATCTTATATCTGGAGGGCGGTGATGTCACTCCTGTATAATATATCTTATATCTGGAGGGCGGTGATGTCACTCCTGTATAATATATCTTATATCTGGAGGGCGGTGATGTCACTCTGTATAATATATCTTATATCCGGAGGGCGGTGATGTCACTCTGTATAATATATCTTATATCCGGAGGGCGGTGATGTCACTCTGTATAATATATCTTATATCCGGAGGGCGGTGATGTCACTCTGTATAATATATCTTATATCTGGAGGGCGGTGATGTCACTCTGTATAATATATCTTATATCCGGAGGGTGGTGATGTCACTCTGTATAATATATCTTATATCCGGAGGGCGGTGATGTCACTCTGTATAATATATCTTATATCTGGAGGGCGGTGATGTCACTCTGTATAATATATCTTATATCTGGAGGGCGGTGATGTCACTCTGTATAATATATCTTATATCCGGAGGGCGGTGATGTCACTCTGTATAATATATCTTATATCCGGAGGGCGGTGATGTCACTCCTGTATAATATATCTTATATCTGGAGGGCGGTGATGTCACTCTGTATAATATATCTTATATCTGGAGGGTGGTGATGTCACTCTGTATAATATATCTTATATCTGGAGGGCGGTGATGTCACTCTGTATAATATATCTTATATCTGGAGGGCGGTGATGTCACTCTGTATAATATATCTTATATCTGGAGGGCGGTGATGTCACTCCTGTATAATATATCTTATATCCGGAGGGCGGTGATGTAATATTTGGAGTTTTGCGGTCACGTGTGGCGGTTGTCGGATATATCATGTATACATTTGGTGACACACGTGGCAGAGTCTTTGTTTCCATACAATCGGTTGTCACATTCGGCTCTCGTATGTCGCAGACATTTCCTCTTATCGGGATCAATATTTATACTGTAAACATTCCTGGACATAACAAAGGATGAGCGATCTCGTTGGTTACATTGAGTTGTATATAAACATTTCAGGGGATTCGTTTGTTCTATATTCTGCGATCGATCATTTCGCTCTGAGGATGGTGACGGTTCGCTGTCAATGATGTCCAATCATTTCTGTAGACGGCAGCATGGATGTGGGAAAATAAAAGCCGATTCTCCATTGTTGCAGCCAACTGATACTATTGGTACAACAATGTAGCCATCGTATTCTCAGCTGCATCATTGTCATCTGATCACGTGGGGACAGTGCGGGGCCCGGCCGATGCGGGAATGGTAGAGAAGATATTTGCATATATGCAGATTGGAGGACTTTGGGGTATCGATTATGAGTGGAGAAAACTGTTTTTATTGCTTCCCCCAGATGTCGCTCAGGAGTTTGGAGATTTCGAAGAATCTCCACCCCGGGGTGCAAGTGTTGCAGAAGACCTGCAGGGTGTGTCCCGGTGTGCCAAGTCCTCATAATGAGAGGGTGGAGCATAGCTCAGGGCACCCATCGGGAGACAGGGATGGGCTCCACCCAGGAGACTCCCATTAGGAGAGACGGTTAGATTCCTAACCCAGAGGACTGGGAGAAACGGGACAGGAGGAGGACTGGGAGAGTCGGGACAGGAGGAGGACTGGGAGAGTCGGGACAGGAGGAGGACTGGGAGAGTCGGGACAGGAGGAGGACTGGGAGAGTCGGGACAGGTGGAGGACTGGGAGAGTCGGGACAGGAGGAGGACTGGGAGAGTCGGGACAGGAGGAGGACTGGGAGAGTCGGGACAGGAGGAGGACTGGGAGAGTCGGGACAGGAGGAGGACTGGGAGAAACGGGACAGGAGGAGGACTGGGAGAGTCGGGACAGGAGGAGGACTGGGAGAGTCGGGACAGGAGGAGGACTGGGAGAGTCGGGACAGGAGGAGGACTGGGAGAGTCGGGACAGGAGGAGGACTGGGAGAGTCGGGACAGGAGGAGGACTGGGAGAAACGGGACAGGAGGAGGACTGGGAGAGTCGGGACAGGTGGAGGACTGGGAGAGTCGGGACAGGAGGAGGACTGGGAGAGTCGGGACAGGTGGAGGACTGGGAGAGTCGGGACAGGAGGAGGACTGGGAGAGTCGGGACAGGAGGAGGACTGGGAGAAACGGGACAGGAGGAGGACTGGGAGAGTCGGGACAGGAGGAGGACTGGGAGAGTCGGGACAGGAGGAGGACTGGGAGAGTCGGGACAGGAGGAGGACTGGGAGAGTCGGGACAGGTGGAGGACTGGGAGAGTCGGGACAGGTGGAGGACTGGGAGAGTCGGGACAGGAGGAGGACTGGGAGAGTCGGGACAGGAGGAGGACTGGGAGAGTCGGGACAGGAGGAGGACTGGGAGAGTCGGGACAGGAGGAGGACTGGGAGAGTCGGGACAGGAGGAGGACTGGGAGAGTCGGGACAGGAGGAGGACTGGGAGAGTCGGGACAGGTGGAGGACTGGGAGAGTCGGGACAGGAGGAGGACTGGGAGAGTCGGGACAGGTGGAGGACTGGGAGAGTCGGGACAGGAGGAGGACTGGGAGAGTCGGGACAGGAGGAGGACTGGGAGAGTCGGGACAGGAGGAGGACTGGGAGAGTCGGGACAGGAGGAGGACTGGGAGAAACGGGACAGGAGGAGGACTGGGAGAGTCGGGACAGGTGGAGGACTGGGAGAGTCGGGACAGGAGGAGGACTGGGAGAGTCGGGACAGGTGGAGGACTGGGAGAGTCGGGACAGGAGGAGGACTGGGAGAGTCGGGACAGGAGGAGGACTGGGAGAAACGGGACAGGAGGAGGACTGGGAGAGTCGGGACAGGAGGAGGACTGGGAGAGTCGGGACAGGAGGAGGACTGGGAGAGTCGGGACAGGAGGAGGACTGGGAGAGTCGGGACAGGTGGAGGACTGGGAGAGTCGGGACAGGTGGAGGACTGGGAGAGTCGGGACAGGAGGAGGACTGGGAGAGTCGGGACAGGAGGAGGACTGGGAGAGTCGGGACAGGAGGAGGACTGGGAGAGTCGGGACAGGAGGAGGACTGGGAGAGTCGGGACAGGAGGAGGACTGGGAGAGTCGGGACAGGAGGAGGACTGGGAGAGTCGGGACAGGTGGAGGACTGGGAGAGTCGGGACAGGAGGAGGACTGGGAGAGTCGGGACAGGTGGAGGACTGGGAGAGTCGGGACAGGAGGAGGACTGGGAGAGTCGGGACAGGAGGAGGACTGGGAGAGTCGGGACACCAGGAGGACTGGAAGAGTCGGGACACCAGGAGGACTGGGAGAAACGGGACAGGAGGAGGACTGGGAGAGTCGGGACAGTTGGAGGACTGGCAGAGTCGGGACAGGTGGAGGACTGGGAGAGTCGGGACAGGTGGAGGACTGAGAGAGTCGGGACAGGTGGAGGACTGGGAGAGTCGGGACAGGAGGAGGACTGGGAGAAATGGGACAGGTGGAGGACTGAGAGAGTCAAGATAGTTGGAGGACTGGGAGAGTCGGGACAGGTGGAGGACTGGGAGAGTCAAGATAGTTGGAGGACTGGGAGAGTCGGGACAGGAGGAGGACTGGGAGAGTCGGGACAGTTGGAGGACTGGGAGAGTCGGGACAGGAGGAGGACTGGGAGAGTCGGGACAGGAGGAGGACTGAGAGAGTCGGGACAGGAGGAGGACTGGGAGAGTCGGTACAGGAGGAGGACTGGGAGAGTCGGGACAGGAGGAGGACTGGGAGAGTCGGGACAGGAGGAGGACTGGGAGAGTCGGGACAGGAGGAGGACTGGGAGAGTCGGGACAGGTGGAGGACTGGGAGAGTCGGGACAGGAGGAGGACTGGGAGAGTCGGGACAGTTGGAGGACTGGGAGAGTCGGGACAGGTGGAGGACTGCGAGAGTTGGGACAGTTGGAGGACTGGGACAGTCGGGACAGTTGGAGGACTGGGAGAGTCGGGACAGTTGGAGGACTGGGAGAGTCGGGACAGGAGGAGGACTGGGAGAGTCGGGACAGGAGGAGGACTGAGAGAGTCGGGACAGGTGGAGGACTGGGAGAAATGGGACAGGTGGAGGACTGAGAGAGTCAAGATAGTTGGAGGACTGGGAGAGTCGGGACAGGTGGAGGACTGGGAGAGTCAAGATAGTTGGAGGACTGGGAGAGTCGGGACAGGAGGAGGACTGGGAGAGTCGGGACAGTTGGAGGACTGGGAGAGTCGGGACAGGAGGAGGACTGGGAGAGTCGGGACAGGAGGAGGACTGGGAGAGTCGGGACAGTTGGAGGACTGGGAGAGTCGGGACAGGTGGAGGACTGGGAGAGTTGGAGGACTGGGAGAGTCGGGACAGTTGGAGGACTGGGAGAGTTGGGACAGGTGGAGGACTGGGAGAGTTGCAGGACTGGGAGAGTCGGGACAGGAGGAGGACTGGGAGAGTCGGGACAGGAGGAGGACTGGGAGAGTCGGGACAGGTGGAGGACTGGGAGAGTCGGGACAGGAGGAGGACTGGGAGAGTCGGGACAGGTGGAGGACTGGGAGAGTCGGGACAGGAGGAGGACTGGGAGAGTCGGGACAGGAGGAGGACTGGGAGAAACGGGACAGGAGGAGGACTGGGAGAGTCGGGACAGGAGGAGGACTGGGAGAGTCGGGACAGGAGGAGGACTGGGAGAGTCGGGACAGGAGGAGGACTGGGAGAGTCGGGACAGGTGGAGGACTGGGAGAGTCGGGACAGGTGGAGGACTGGGAGAGTCGGGACAGGAGGAGGACTGGGAGAGTCGGGACAGGAGGAGGACTGGGAGAGTCGGGACAGGAGGAGGACTGGGAGAGTCGGGACAGGAGGAGGACTGGGAGAGTCGGGACAGGAGGAGGACTGGGAGAGTCGGGACAGGTGGAGGACTGGGAGAGTCGGGACAGGAGGAGGACTGGGAGAGTCGGGACAGGTGGAGGACTGGGAGAGTCGGGACAGGAGGAGGACTGGGAGAGTCGGGACACCAGGAGGACTGGAAGAGTCGGGACACCAGGAGGACTGGGAGAAACGGGACAGGAGGAGGACTGGGAGAGTCAGGACAGTTGGAGGACTGGCAGAGTCGGGACAGGTGGAGGACTGGGAGAGTCGGGACAGGTGGAGGACTGAGAGAGTCGGGACAGGTGGAGGACTGGGAGAGTCGGGACAGGAGGAGGACTGGGAGAAATGGGACAGGTGGAGGACTGAGAGAGTCAAGATAGTTGGAGGACTGGGAGAGTCGGGACAGGTGGAGGACTGGGAGAGTCAAGATAGTTGGAGGACTGGGAGAGTCGGGACAGGAGGAGGACTGGGAGAGTCGGGACAGTTGGAGGACTGGGAGAGTCGGGACAGGAGGAGGACTGGGAGAGTCGGGACAGGAGGAGGACTGAGAGAGTCGGGACAGGAGGAGGACTGGGAGAGTCGGTACAGGAGGAGGACTGGGAGAGTCGGGACAGGAGGAGGACTGGGAGAGTCGGGACAGGAGGAGGACTGGGAGAGTCGGGACAGGAGGAGGACTGGGAGAGTCGGGACAGGAGGAGGACTGGGAGAGTCGGGACAGTTGGAGGACTGGGAGAGTCGGGACAGGAGGAGGACTGGGAGAGTCGGGACAGTTGGAGGACTGGGAGAGTCGGGACAGGTGGAGGACTGCGAGAGTTGGGACAGTTGGAGGACTGGGACAGTCGGGACAGTTGGAGGACTGGGAGAGTCGGGACAGTTGGAGGACTGGGAGAGTCGGGACAGGAGGAGGACTGAGAGAGTCGGGACAGGTGGAGGACTGGGAGAAATGGGACAGGTGGAGGACTGAGAGAGTCAAGATAGTTGGAGGACTGGGAGAGTCGGGACAGGTGGAGGACTGGGAGAGTCAAGATAGTTGGAGGACTGGGAGAGTCAAGATAGTTGGAGGACTGGGAGAGTCGGGACAGGAGGAGGACTGGGAGAGTCGGGACAGTTGGAGGACTGGGAGAGTCGGGACAGGAGGAGGACTGGGAGAGTCGGGACAGGAGGAGGACTGGGAGAGTCGGGACAGTTGGAGGACTGGGAGAGTCGGGACAGGAGGAGGACTGGGAGAGTCGGGACAGGAGGAGGACTGAGAGAGTCGGGACAGGAGGAGGACTGGGAGAGTCGGTACAGGAGGAGGACTGGGAGAGTCGGGACAGGAGGAGGACTGGGAGAGTCGGGACAGGAGGAGGACTGAGAGAGTCGGGACAGGAGGAGGACTGGGAGAAATGGGACAGGTGGAGGACTGAGAGAGTCAAGATAGTTGGAGGACTGGGAGAGTCGGGACAGGTGGAGGACTGGGAGAGTCGGGACAGTTGGAGGACTGGGAGAGTCGGGACAGGAGGAGGACTGGGAGAGTCGGGACAGGAGGAGGACTGAGAGAGTCGGGACAGGAGGAGGACTGGGAGAGTCGGTACAGGAGGAGGACTGGGAGAGTCGGGACAGGAGGAGGACTGGGAGAGTCGGGACAGGAGGAGGACTGGGAGAGTCGGGACAGGAGGAGGACTGGGAGAGTCGGGACAGGAGGAGGACTGGGAGAGTCGGGACAGTTGGAGGACTGGGAGAGTCGGGACAGGAGGAGGACTGGGAGAGTCGGGACAGTTGGAGGACTGGGAGAGTCGGGACAGGTGGAGGACTGCGAGAGTTGGGACAGTTGGAGGACTGGGACAGTCGGGACAGTTGGAGGACTGGGAGAGTCGGGACAGTTGGAGGACTGGGAGAGTCGGGACAGGAGGAGGACTGGGAGAGTCGGGACAGGAGGAGGACTGAGAGAGTCGGGACAGGTGGAGGACTGGGAGAGTCGGGACAGGAGGAGGACTGGGAAAGTCCGGAAAGCCAGAGGACTGTTTTGTCCATAGGTGGCGCTGTTTGAGGAGCCCCATAGTCAACCATGGGAAGAGCCGCCTTCATTCAGGAAGAGGTCACACTCAGGACGTTCTTCCATTGGTCATATTGTATTCCGGATTGCACGGGCACCCCAGTCCTTCCACAAGATTCAGGAAGGTTTCCATGGTAACCGTTACTATGGCTAAATGATTAACCGTTCTATATCGTGACTTCCATCGGGTTGGGTTGAGCCGAATATGAGGATATATTTGTGCAGAGCTCAGATGAGTCTCATTTCCCTGAAGTCACATGACAAGGTCACATGGACACAGCGTGAGACGGCGGAGATCAGCTCTAAGGAAGAGGAATCAGAGACATGGGACCCCCGAGAGTGGGAGAGATGGTCCTTCTCAGGGTGTCGGGGGGGAGGGGAAAATATGATAGAGAGGGAAGGGAGAATATGATGGAGGGGGAAGGGAGGGGAAAATATGAAAGAGGAGGAAGGGAAGGGAGAATATGAGAGGGGGAAGGGAGGGGAAAATATGATGGAGGGGGAAGGGAGGGGAAAATATGAAAGAGGGGGAAGGGAAGGGAGAATATGAGAGGGGGGAAGGGAGGGGAAAATATGAGAGGGGGGAAGGGAGGGGAAAATATGAGAGAGGGGGAAGGGAGGAGAAAATATGATGGAGGGGGAAGGGAGGGGAAAATATAATGGAGGGGGAAGGGAGGGGAAAATATTATGGAGGGGGAAGGGAAAATATGAGAGGGGAAAATATGATGGAGGGGGAAGGGAAGGTAGAATATGAGGGAGGGGAAAATATGATGGAGGGGAAGGGAAATGAGAGAGGGGGAAGGGAGGGGAAAATATGATGGAGGGGGAAGGGAGAATATGAGAGAGGGGGAAGGGAAGGGAGAAAATGTCGGAGGGGGAAGGGAAGGGAGAAAATGATGGAGGGGGAAGGGAGAATATGATGGAGGGGGAAAGGAAGGGAGAATATTAAGGGAGGGGGAAGGGGACAAAAAGGAGAGGAAAGTGGAGAGAAAAGAATGAGGAGAGGGAAAGGGAAGGAGGGATGGCCCATTCACTAAAGACCAGTGACATCACTGAGACTGCCGCCTATCCAATCACAGGAGAGTGGTGACATCACTGAGACTGCCGCCTATCCAATCACAGGAGAGGGGTGACATCACTGAGACTGCAGCCTATCCAATCACAGGAGAGCGGTGACATCACTGAGACTGCAGCCTATCCAATCACAGGAGAGTGGTGACATCACTGAGACTGCCGCCTATCCAATCACAGGAGAGGGGTGACATCACTGAGACTGCAGCCTATCCATTCACTAGAGAGCGATGACATCCCTGAGACTGCAGCCTATCCAATCACAGGAGAGCGGTGACATCACTGAGACTGCAGCCTATCCAATCACAGGAGAGCGGTGACATCACATGTAATTCAGTGGACATGCTGGAACTTCTAGTTCTCCTGGGGGGAGGGATCAGATCTCATAGTATCAGGTGCACACAGTCCTGTTCAGGTGTTCCTCCGTATTTCCATGTCACATTTCCATACAGGGAGTGCGGAGTGTTGACTCGCTGTGTTTGCTCAGACGTAAGTCTTTAATCCGCTGACAAAGGCCGGAGGTGATGGTGATGTTCATTGGTATAGAGTTCCCAGGGCTATGTTCTTCCATCGTAGGGATCACTGTGGCCTCCCTCGGGGGAAAGCAGGACGTTGTACCTGAAATCTGGGACACCCCAGACTCTAATGGTACCTGCACTCTTCAGGGGGGGGGGGGGGGGATGGTCATGAAATGGAGCAAACAACCACATCCTGGACCTCCTTGCAGACAACACTGCAGTTGAGCATTACTTGGTCTGGAACCCCCCAGCCTGTGATTAGACAATAAAGTCAACCCCCTCCTCTCTCCTCCAGTAAGATTGTTCCCAGTGTTAGACTGACAGCACTGTGCAAAATGAGAGCGGATTGGCTGCAAGTGTGTCCCCTTCCTCTCAGTGTGAGCACTGCTGAACAGGTGAAAAATAGGAAGACAGATGTAGGTACTTATATTAGTCTCCTGTAATTATACTTTCTAAGCAGGATTCAGGCAAAAACCATCAGAAATGGGCTTTGGAAGGCGTGGGGGAGTCAGGTCCTTTGTTGGTCTGTGCTTTAACCTGTTGGGGGCGACATGGAGCGGGGGAGTCAGGTCCTTCATTGGGGGCGACATGGAGTGGGGGAGTCAGGTCCTATGGTTGTCTGTGCTTTAGCCTGTTGGGGGGCTACATGGAGTGGGGGAGTCAGGTCCTTTGTTGGGGGCGACATGGAGTGGGGGTGTCAGGTCCTTTGTTGGTCCATGCTTTAGCCTGTTGGGGGCGACATGGAGTGGGGGAGTCAGGTCCTTTGTTGGTTCGTGCTTTAGCCTGTTGGGGGCAACATGGAGTGGGGGAGTCAGGTCCTTCATTGGGGGCGACATGGAGTGGGGGAGTCAGGTCCTATGGTTGTCTGTGCTTTAGCCTGTTGGGGGCACCATGGAATGGGGGAGTCAGGTCCTTTGTTGGGGGCGACATGGAGTGGGGGAGTCAGGTCCTTTGTTGGGGGCGACATGGAGTGGGGGAGTCGGGTCCTTTGTTGGTCTGTGCTTTAGCCTGTTGGGGGGCGCCATGGAGTGGGGGAGTCAGGTCCTTTGTTGGTCTGTGCTTTAGCCTGTTGGGGGGCGCCATGGAGTGGGGGAGTCAGGTCCTTTGTTGGTCTGTGCTTTAGCCTGTTAGGGGGCGCCATGGAGTGGGGGAGTCAGGTCCTTCATTGGGGGCGACATGGAGTGGGGGTGTCAGGTCCTTTGTTGGTCCATGCTTTAGCCTGTTGGGGGCGACATGGAGTGGGGGAGTCAGGTCCTTTGTTGGGGGCGACATGGAGTGGGGGAGTCAGGTCCTTTGTTGGGGGCGACATGGAGTGGGGGAGTCAGGTCCTTTGTTGGGGGCGACATGGAGTGGGGGAGTCAGGTCCTTTGTTGAGGGCGACATGGAGTGGGGGAGTCAGGTCCTTTGTTGGGGGCGACATGGAGTGGGGGAGTCAGGTCCTTCGTTGGGGGCGACATGGAGTGGGGGAGTCAGGTCCTTCGTTGGGGGCGACATGGAGTGGGGGAGTCAGGTCCTTCGTTGGGGGCGACATGGAGTGGGGGTCAGGTCCTTTGTTGGTCTGTGTTTTCTCTCTCATTTATAGACCATAGATTGTATTATAACCCTCCTGATCTCATGGGCCTGGGGCTAATCACAGCACACTACTAAAATTCATATGACAGAAGAGTGCTTCACAATTACAATGACAACTCTGGAATAGATCCTGCTCCTGTTTATTGCTTTATGGCAATCACTCAAAGTGCTGGAAAAAAACAAACGAAAAAGAAAAACTACAAATCAGCAGAAAAGAATAGTAAAAGAAATTTGACTAATTGCCGCCATCTACTGGACAAAAAAGTGTATTGCGCCATTTTCATTCAGGACTGCCCCTCTATCTGCTTTTAACTCCAGAAGGATGTCAACCCCAAGGGCTGAGATGCAAGCTCAGGGATGACAGTCCAGGAAATCCTGGCGCCTGTGTAGTTCTTCTCTGTGTTTGCGAATGTCTGACACAGATCAGCCCCCTGCTGCAGTCTCTCACCTTGTCGCAAAGGACAGCCTGATCACCGGGGGGGGGGATAGCAACCACCCCATCTTACAACTAGGCTTTGCAGTAAGGCGCACATGGAAGGGCAATGCACATTGCAAACAGACAAACATTTCCCAGAGACAGTCTACTTGTGGAATCCCAGAGCACTACGGGTTATCTAAAGGGCCAGTCTACTTATGGAATCGCAGAGCACTACGGGTTATCTAAAGGGACAGTCTACTTATGGAATCCCAGAGCACTACGGGTTATCTAAAGAGACAGTCTACTTGTGGAATCCCAGAGCACTACGGGTTATCTAAAGAGACAGTCCTACTTATGGAATCCCAGAGCACTACGGGTTATCTAAAGAGACAGTCCTACTTATGGAATCCCAGAGCACTACGGGTTATCTAAAGGGACAGTCTACTTGTGGAATCCCAGAGCACTACGGGTTATCTAAAGGGACAGTCTACTTGTGGAATCCCAGAGCACTACGGGTTATCTAGAGAGACAGTCTACTTATGGAATCCCAGAGCACTACGGGTTATCTAAAGAGACAGTCTACTTGTGGAAACCCAGAGCACTACGGGTTATCTAAAGAGACAGTCTACTTATGGAATCCCAGAGCTCTACTGGTTATCTAAAGAGACAGTCTACTTGTGGAATCCCAGAGCACTACGGGTTATCTAAAGAGACAGTCTACTTATGGAATCCCAGAGCACTACGGGTTATCTAAAGAGACAGTCTACTTATGGAATCGAAGAGCACTACGGGTTATCTAAAGGGACAGTCTACTTATGGAATCCCAGAGCACTACGGGTTATCTAAAGGGACAGTCTACTTATGGAATCCCAGAGCACTACGGGTTATCTAAATAGACAGTCTACTTATGGAATCCCAGAGCACTACGGGTTATCTAAATAGACAGTCTACTTATGGAATCCCAGAGCACTACGGGTTATCTAAAGGGACAGTCTACTTATGGAATCCCAGAGCACTACGGGTTATCTAAAGAGACAGTCTACTTATGGAATCCCAGAGCACTACGGGTTATCTAAAGGGACAGTCTACTTATGGAATCCCAGAGCACTACGGGTTATCTAAAGAGACAGTCTACTTATGGAATCCCAGAGCACTACGGGTTATCTAAAGAGACAGTCTACTTGTGGAATCCCAGAGCACTACGGGTTATCTAAAGAGACAGTCTACTTGTGGAATCCCAGAGCACTACGGGTTATCTAAAGAGACAGTCTACTTGTGGAATCCCAGAGCACTACGGGTTATCTAAAGAGACAGTCTACTTATGGAATCCCAGAGCACTACGGGTTATCTAAAGGGACAGTCTACTTATGGAATCCCAGAGCACTACGGGTTATCTAAAGAGACAGTCTACTTATGGAATCCCAGAGCACTACGGGTTATCTAAAGGGACAGTCTACTTATGGAATCCCAGAGCACTACGGGTTATCTAAAGGGACAGTCTACTTGTGGAATCCCAGAGCACTACGGGTTATCTAAAGAGACAGTCTACTTGTGGAATCCCAGAGCACTACGGGTTATCTAAAGAGACAGTCTACTTGTGGAATCCCAGAGCACTACGGGTTATCTAAAGAGACAGTCTACTTGTGGAGTCCCAGAGCACTACGGGTTATCTAAAGAGACAGTCTACTTGTGGAATCCCAGAGCACTACGGGTTATCTAAAGAGACAGTCTACTTGTGGAATCCAAGAGCACTACGGGTTATCTAAAGAGACAGTCCTACTTATGGAATCCCAGAGCACTACGGGTTATCTAAAGGGACAGTCTACTTGTGGAATCCCAGAGCACTACGGGTTATCTAAAGGGACAGTCTACTTGTGGAATCCCAGAGCACTACGGGTTATCTAAAGAGACAGTCTACTTGTGGAATCCCAGAGCACTACGGGTTATCTAAAGAGACAGTCTACTTGTGGAATCCCAGAGCACTACGGGTTATCTAAAGAGGCAGTCTACTCATGGAATCCCAGAGCTCTACTGGTTATCTAAAGAGACAGTCTACTTATGGAATCGAAGAGCACTACGGGTTATCTAAAGAGACAGTCTACTTGTGGAATCCCAGAGCACTACGGGTTATCTAAAGAGACAGTCTACTTATGGAATCCCAGAGCACTACGTGTTATCTAAAGAGACAGTCTACTTATGGAATCCCAGAGCACTACGGGTTATCTAAAGAGACAGTCTACTTATGGAATCCCAGAGCACTACGGGTTATCTAAAGAGACAGTCTACTTATGGAATCGAAAAGCACTACGGGTTATCTAAAGGGACAGTCTACTTATGGAATCCCAGAGCACTACGGGTTATCTAATGGGACAGTCTACTTATGGAATCCCAGAGCACTACGGGTTATCTAAATAGACAGTCTACTTATGGAATCCCAGAGCACTACGGGTTATCTAAAGGGACAGTCTACTTATGGAATCCCAGAGCACTACGGGTTATCTAAAGAGACAGTCTACTTATGGAATCCCAGAGCACTACGGGTTATCTAAAGGGACAGTCTACTTATGGAATCCCAGAGCACTACGGGTTATCTAAAGAGACAGTCTACTTATGGAATCCCAGAGCACTACGGGTTATCTAAAGAGACAGTCTACTTGTGGAATCCCAGAGCACTACGGGTTATCTAAAGAGACAGTCTACTTGTGGAATCCCAGAGCACTACGGGTTATCTAAAGAGACAGTCTACTTGTGGAATCCCAGAGCACTACGGGTTATCTAAAGAGACAGTCTACTTATGGAATCCCAGAGCACTACGGGTTATCTAAAGGGACAGTCTACTTATGGAATCCCAGAGCACTACGGGTTATCTAAAGAGACAGTCTACTTATGGAATCCCAGAGCACTACGGGTTATCTAAAGGGACAGTCTACTTATGGAATCCCAGAGCACTACGGGTTATCTAAAGGGACAGTCTACTTGTGGAATCCCAGAGCACTACGGGTTATCTAAAGAGACAGTCTACTTGTGGAATCCCAGAGCACTACGGGTTATCTAAAGAGACAGTCTACTTGTGGAATCCCAGAGCACTACGGGTTATCTAAAGAGACAGTCTACTTGTGGAATCCCAGAGCACTACGGGTTATCTAAAGAGACAGTCTACTTGTGGAATCCAAGAGCACTACGGGTTATCTAAAGAGACAGTCCTACTTATGGAATCCCAGAGCACTACGGGTTATCTAAAGAGACAGTCCTACTTATGGAATCCCAGAGCACTACGGGTTATCTAAAGGGACAGTCTACTTGTGGAATCCCAGAGCACTACGGGTTATCTAAAGAGACAGTCTACTTATGGAATCCCAGAGCACTACGGGTTATCTAAAGAGACAGTCTACTTGTGGAATCCCAGAGCACTACGGGTTATCTAAAGAGACAGTCTACTTGTGGAATCCCAGAGCACTACGGGTTATCTAAAGAGGCAGTCTACTCATGGAATCCCAGAGCTCTACTGGTTATCTAAAGAGACAGTCTACTTATGGAATCGAAGAGCACTACGGGTTATCTAAAGAGACAGTCCTACTTATGGAATCCCAGAGCACTACGGGTTATCTAAAGAGACAGTCCTACTTATGGAATCCCAGAGCACTACGGGTTATCTAAAGGGACAGTCTACTTGTGGAATCCCAGAGCACTACGGGTTATCTAAAGAGACAGTCTACTTGTGGAATCCCAGAGCACTACGGGTTATCTAAAGAGACAGTCTACTTGTGGAATCCCAGAGCACTACGGGTTATCTAAAGAGGCAGTCTACTCATGGAATCCCAGAGCTCTACTGGTTATCTAAAGAGACAGTCTACTTATGGAATCGAAGAGCACTACGGGTTATCTAAAGAGACAGTCTACTTGTGGAATCCCAGAGCACTACGGGTTATCTAAAGAGACAGTCTACTTATGGAATCCCAGAGCACTACGTGTTATCTAAAGAGACAGTCTACTTATGGAATCCCAGAGCACTACGGGTTATCTAAAGAGACAGTCTACTTATGGAATCGAAGAGCACTACGGGTTATCTAAAGGGACAGTCTACTTGTGGAATCCCAGAGCACTACGGGTTATCTAGAGACAGTCTACTTGTGGAATCCCAGAGCACTACGGGATATCTAAAGGGACAGTCTACTTATGGAATCCCAGAGCACTACGGGTTATCTAGAGACAGTCTACTTGTGGAATCATAGAGCACTACGGGATATCTAAAGGGACAGTCTACTTGTGGAATCCCAGAGCACTACTGGTTATCTAAAGAGACAGTCTACTTATGGAATCGAAGAGCACTACGGGTTATCTAGAGACAGTCTACTTGTGGAATCCCAGAGCACTACGGGTTATCTAAAGAGACAGTCTACTTGTGGAATCCCAGAGCACTACGGGTTATCTAAAGAGACAGTCTACTTATGGAATCCCAGAGCACTACGGGTTATCTAAAGAGACAGTCTACTTGTGGAATCCCAGAGCACTACGGGTTATCTAGAGACAGTCTACTTGTGGAATCCCAGAGCACTACGGGTTATCTAGAGACAGTCTACTTGTGGAATCCCAGAGCACTACGGGTTATCTAAAGAGACAGTCTACTTATGGAATCCCAGAGCACTACGGGTTATCTAAAGAGACAGTCTAGTTATCAGCTTTCAGACACCCTGTCTCTAATTGAACACTCAGTTGCAGCTGTACATAGGAAAGGGGAGGAGTCACTGCTTTCATATGCAAATTTCAACCTGAGATACTGTAACCAATCACAGATGAGACGCCAAACGGCACTTTTTTTGTTTTTTTTAATAAAATTTACTGACAAAATTGAATGGAAGTCCCAGCGCCATGTACACCTATATACACAGAAACCTCGTCTCCGATACAAACGCACATAGAAAATAGAAACGTCCGAGGAGGGAAACCGTCTCTGTGGGGGGAGGGGCTCCTTCCTGCTCCACGCTGAAGGGCGCCCCCTGTGTCCAGAATACGATCGTCCATCGGCGAGATGCTGAAATGTTCGACGGTTTTCCATCATTATTGCTTCAGAAATTTTTAATCTGGATTCTTTTTTTTTTTTTTTAAAGAATTACAATTCAGGAGACAATAAAAAAATATACGACCAGCTAGCTGATTTGCCTGACACCCTTTGTAAACCGTGTCAGAGCCCCGCCCCCTTCTCCGCGTCACATGACCAGGAAACGGGCCCGCCTTGATGTCGTTGGGGGAAAATAAAATGATAACATTGGCCATGTATGAGGATGGGCCTACAGATTTTTTTTTTTTGTGTGCCTCAAGGTGAAAGACCTCCTGTGTCCCTTATGCAGGCCGAACACGGGTCGAATTCCGAACGATCACTTTTACAAGCCCAGCCCCCCCTATAATGGGGCCATGGCTGCAGTCAAGACCCCAGTGTTTTTTTTTTCATCCGACAATTCTGAATACAGTAAACGTGATCCAAATGGCTAAATAGCTGCTGGATCACTCTTACAAGCCCAGCCCCCCCCCCCCTTATAGTAGGGCCAAGGCTGCAGTCATGACCCCCGTATCCTTTTTTTTTCATCCGGTGATTCTGAATACAGTAAACGTGATCCAAATGGCTAAATAGCTGCTGGATCACTCTTACAAGCCCAGCAACCCCCCCCCTTATAATAGCGCCAAGGCTGCAGTCATGACCCCCGTATCTTTTTTTTTTCATCCGGTGATTCTGAATACAGTAAAAGTGATCCAAGCGGCTAAATAGCTGCTGGATCACTTTTACAAGCCAAGCCCAGCCCCCCCCCCCCATTATAATGGGGCCATGGCTGCAGTCATGACCCCAATCTTTTTTTTCATCAGGTGGTTCTGAATAAAGTAAAAGTGATCCAAGCGGCTAAATAGCTGCTGGATCACTCTTACAAGCCCAACCCCCTTTATAATAGGGCCATGGCTGCAGTCATGACCCCCGTATCTTTTTTTTTTCATCCGGTGGTTCTAAAAAAAGTAAAAGTGATCCAAGCGGCAAAATAGCTGCTGGATCACTTTTACAAGCCCAGTCCCCCCCCCCCACATTATAATAGGGCCATGGCTGCAGTCATGACCCCCGTATCTTTTTAATTCATCCGGTGGTTCTAAAAAAAAGTAAAAGTGATCCAAGCGGCTAAATAGCTGCTGGGTCACTTTTATAAGCCCAGCCCCTCCCCCTTATAGTAGGGCCAAGGCTGCAGTCATGACCCCAATCTTTTTTTTCATCAGGCGGTTCTGAATAAAGTAAAAGTGATCCAAGCGGCTAAATAGCTGCTGGATCACTCTTACAAGCCCAGCCCCCTTTATAATAGGGCCATGGCTGCAGTCATGACCCCCGTATCTTTTTTTTTTCATCCGGTGGTTCTAAAAAAATAAAAGTGATCCAAGCGGCAAAATAGCTGCTGGGTCACTTTTACAAGCCCAGCCCCCCCCCCCCCTTATAATGGGGTCACGACTGCAGTCATGACCCCCGTATCTTTTTTTTTCATCCAGTGATTCTGAATAAAGTAAAAGCGACCCAAGTGGCTAAATAGCTGCTGGATCACTCTTACAAGCCCAGCCCCCGCCAGCTTCCTGGGCCGTCTCACCAGGCTCTCCCGTCTCTCGGTTGGATCTGATGCTTTGTAGGCCAGAGGAGAGATCTGGGGTCTCATGGACTCCAGATCTCTCCATAAAGAGGACCTGTCCTGGCCCATCCTATCACGAGGGATGTTGTTTGTCCGAGTTGATGAAAAAAAAAAAAGGTACAGAGGAAAAAACAATTGCAATAAATATTTAAAAAAGTGCCCCCACCCCCCTTGTGCTCACATGCAAATGAGAACGCATACGCCGCTCCCGTGCGCATATGAAAACGATCGCACCAAACGCGAGGTATTGTCGCAAACGTCAGAGCGAGAGCCGTAATTCTAGCACCTGGCGGTAAGGTGGGTGGGATCAAACACAGCATGACCGCCTGTGACCTTAAAGGTGGGCGGAGCCAGACAGTATGACTGCCTGTGACCTTAAAGGTGGGCGGATCCAGACAGTATGACTCCCAGTGACCTTAAAGGTGGGCGGACCCAGACAGTATGACTCCCAATGACCTTAAAGGTGGGAGGGCCCAGACAGTATGACTCCCACTGACCTTAAAGGTGGGCGGATCCAGACAGTATGACTCCCAGTGACCTTAAAGGTGGGCGGATCCAGACAGTATGACTCCCAATGACCTTAAAGGTGGGCGGGCCCAGACAGTATGACTCCCAGTGACCTTAAAGGTGGGCGGGCCCAGACAGTATGACTCCCAGTGACCTTAAAGGTGGGCGGGCCCAGACAGTATGACTCCCAATGACCTTAAAGGTGGGCGGGCCCAGACAGTATGACTCCCAGTGACCTTAAAGGTGGGCGGGCAAAGGCAGTGTGACTTTCAGTGACCTTAAAGGTGGGTGGACCCAGACAGTATGACTCCCAATGACCTTAAAGGTGGGCGGACCCAGACAGTATGACTCCCAATGACCTTAAAGGTGGGCGGATCCAGACAGTATGAATTCCTATGAATTTAAAGGTGGGCAGGCCCAGACACAGTATAACTGCCAGTGACTTTAAAAGTGGGCGGGCCCAGACAAATTTTTTTCTGGGTGTCCGCTGTAACACATCAGCTAATCTTCATTTTACAAGCTCCTCCCAGATCTGTGACGTCAACAGCTTTTTTTGATAAAGTTTTTATTTCAAGTGCAGATGACCTGTCCTCTTTTTGACCTTTTATGCCGAACTCCGGTGACATGAATCGATCATGTGCGTGGTGGACCGATCAGGCCAGAACAATGGACTCCGGTGACATGAATCGCCCATGTGCGTGGCGGACCGATCAGGCCAGAACAATGGACTCCGGTGACCTGAATCGATCATGTGCGTGGTGGACCGATCAGGCCAGAACAATGGACTCCGGTGACATGAATCGCCCATGTGCGTGGTGGACCGATCAGGCCAGAACAATGGACTCCGGTGACATGAATCGCCCATGTGCGTGGCGGACCGATCAGGCCAGAACAATGGACTCCGGTGACATGAATCGCCCATGTGCGTGGCGGACCGATCAGGCCAGAACAATGGACTCCGGTGACATGAATCGCCCATGTGCGTGGCGGACCGATCAGGCCAGAACAATGGACTCCGGTGACCAGAATCGCCCATGTGCGTGGTGGACCGATCAGGCCAGAACAATGGACTCCGGTGACTTGCATCGACCATGTGCGTGGTGGACCGATCAGGCCAGAACAATGGACTCCGGTGACATGAATCACCCATGTGCGTGGTGGACCGATCAGGCCAGAACAATGGACTCCGGTGACCAGAATCGCCCATGTGCGTGGTGAACCGATCAAGCCAGAACAATGGACTCCGGTGACATGAATCGCCCATGTGCGTGGTGGACCGATCAGGCCAGAACAATGGACTCCGTTGACATGAATCGCCCATGTGCGTGGCGGACCGATCAGGCCAGAACAATGGACTCCGTTGACATGAATCGCCCATGTGCGTGGTGGACCGATCAGGCCAGAACAATGGACTCCGGTGACATGAATCACCCATGTGCGTGGTGGACCAATCAGGCCAGAACAATGGACTCCGGTGACATGAATCGCCCATGTGCGTGGTGGACCGATCAGGCCAGAACAATGGACTCCGGTGACTTGCATCGACCATGTGCGTGGTGGACCGATCAGGCCAGAACAATGGACTCCGGTGACCTGAATCGCCCATGTGCGTGGTGGACCGATCAGGCCAGAACAATGGACTCCGGTGACCAGAACCGACCATGTGCGTCTCTTTTAAATAAAACAAAAACCATCAAGTCTTTGGTCCAATCGGAAGTTGTGAAACCAACTCGCTGGGACCGTTTTATTGCTAGAGTCCTCTGCTAGTGCAATGCTGACCCCTCCCGGGAATCGGGTGACACCCCGGGGGTGTGTGGTGTCCCCGCCGGTCACTTCTTCAGACAGGAGTCTTCCAGTTCGTAAAACAGGACGTAGGCCTCGCTGGACTGCACCGTGCTTTCGCTGATGGGTGTCACCCTGTGGACAGGAAGGGGGACAGGTGTCACTAGAGGACTCCCAGAACCCTCTGGGGCAGGCAGAGACGGGAGGCGGGGCTCACCTGGAGTCGTTGTAGGCGTACCAGCCGGACGTGTCCTTGCAGTAGGCGGTGTAGTGGCCGTAGTGGACGCTGCCCGAGTGGTTGCAGAGGGCGTACAGGTTGTACACGGGGCTCCCTGAAATCGCAAAGCACGCCCGTTACCCGCGGGAAGGTACAAGGACAGCAATTCTGTGTGACGCCACGTGTGCAGCGCCGGGAATGAGACTTCTAGAAGCAGATTCATAACCTGCTTCCGAAGCGACTATCTTTGGGGAGATTTCCCTTCACTTCCTCTACTGGAGACACAACAGGAAGTAAGAAGATATCTTGAAAGTAAGAGGAACCCCCTCGTAGACCAGAAGGTCTCCCTGTTGGAAGATTTCCCCTCACTTCCTGTTCTGGTGACTATTTCTCTCCACTTCCTGTGTGCTGCTGGAGACAGGAAGTGAGCAAAACTTTCCCAAGGGGTTTGGAGGATGTAGGGATAGTAGAAACGCTTTCACTGTCCCATTGGGGAGATTTCCCTTCACTTCCTCTACTGGAGACACAACAGGAAGTGAGAACATCTCTTGAAAGTAAGGGAAACCCCCCTCTTAGACCAGAAGGTGTCCCTGTTGGAAGATTTCCCCTCACTTCCTGTTCTGGTGACAACCATATGATCTGGGATTTTCTATCAATTTCTGGAAGGGGACAAAGGTCACTTAGACATATAGAGAGGGCATCACATTGGGGATCCACCCTCTCTGTCTTGGTGGCCATTTCCCTCCACTTCCTATGTGCTGCCGGAGACAGGAAGTGAGCAAAATTCCTCCAAAGACATTGGATGGAGTAGGGATGGTAGAAACGCATTTGCTGTCCCATTGGGGAGATTTCCCTTCATTTCCTCTACTGGAGACACAACAGGAAGTGAGAGGATATCTTGACAGTAAGGGAAACCCTCTTGTAGACCAGGTGTCCCTGTTGAAAGATTTCCCCTCACTTCCTGTTCTGGTGACCATTTCTCTCCACTTCCTGTGTGCTGCTGGAGACAGGAAGTGAGCAAACTTTCTCCAAGGGGTTTGGATGATGTAGGGATAGTAGAACCGCTTTCACCGTCCCATTGGGGAGATTTCCTTTCACTTCCTGTACTGGGAGACGCAACAGGAAGTGAGATCTCTTGAAAGTAAAGGAAACCCCCTTGTAGACCAGAAGGTGTCGCTGTTGAAAGATTTCCCCTTCACTTCCTCTACTGGAGACACAACAGGAAGTGAGAAGATATCTTGAAAGTAAGGGAAACCCCCTCTTAGACCAGAAGGTGTCCCTGTTGGAAGATTTCCCTTCACTTCCTGTTCTGGTGACCATTTCTCTCCACTTCCTGTGTGCTGCTGGAGACAGGAAGTGAGCAAAACTTTCCCAAGGGGTTTGGAGGATGTAGGGATGGTAGAAACGCTTTCACTGTCCCATTGGGGAGATTTCCCTTCACTTCCTCTACTGGAGACACAACAGGAAGTGAGAAGATCTCTTGAAAGTAAGGGAAACCCAATCAGAGACAAACAGGTGTCCCTGTTGGAAGATTTCCCCTCACTTCCTGTTCTAGTGACCATTTCTCTCCACTTCCTGTGTGCTGCTGGAGACAGGAAGTGAGCAAAACTTTCCCAAGGGGTTTGGAGGATGTAGGGATGGTAGAAACGCTTTCACTGTCCCATTGGGGAGATTTCCCTTCACTTCCTCTACTGGAGACACAACAGGAAGTGAGAACATCTCTTGAAAGTAAGGGAAACCCCCCTCTTAGACCAGAAGGTGTCCCTGTTGGAAGATTTCCCCTCACTTCCTGTTCTGGTGACAACCATATGATCTGGGATTGTCTATCAATTTCTGGAAGGGGACAAAGGTCACTTAGACATGTAGAGAGGGCATCACATTGGGGATCCACCCTCTCTGTCTTGGTGGCCATTTCCCTCCACTTCCTATGTGCTGCCGGAGACAGGAAGTGAGCAAAATTCCTCCAAAGACATTGGATGGAGTAGGGATGGTAGAAACGCATTTGCTGCCCCATTGGGGGAGATTTTCCTTCATTTCCTGTCCTGGGGACACAACAGGAACTGAAAAGGCCCATCGTTTGGGAAATTTCCCCTCACTTCCTGTCCTGGAAACACAACAGGAACCAAAAAGGCTCATCGTTGGGGAGATTTCCCCTCACTTCCTGTCCCTGGGACACAAGAGGAACTGAAAAGGCTCATCGCTGGGGAGATTTCCCCTCACTACCTGTCCTGGAGACACAAAGGAACTGAAATGGCTCATCGTTGGGGAGATTTCCCCTCACTTCCTGTCCTGGGGACATAACAAAAACTGGAAAGGCTCATCGTTGGCGAGATTACCCCTCACTTCCTGTCCTGGGGACACAACAGGAAGACAGAGGATCTCTCCAAAGTAAGGAAAAAAAACCCTGAGACTGGAAGGTGACCCTGTTAGAAAATTTCCCCTTACCCCCCTGTTCTGGTGACAACCATAAGATGGTTCCTGGGGATACAATAGGAACTGAAAATGCTCATAGCTGGGGAGATTTCCCCTCACTTCCTGTCCTTGGGACACAACAGGAACTGAAAAGGCTCATCGCTGGGGAGACTTCCCCTCACTTCCTGTCCTGTGGACACAACAGGAACTGAAAAGGCTCATCGCTGGGGAGACTTCCCCTCATTTCCTGTCCTGGGAGCACAACAGGAACTGAAAAGGCTCATCATTGGGGAGATTTCCCCTCACTTCCTAACCTTGGGACACAACAGGAACTGAAAAGGCTCATCATTGGGGAGATTTCCCCTCACTTCCTGTCCTGGGGACACAACAGGAACTGAAATTGCTCATCGCCGGTGAGATTTCCCCTCACTTCCTGTCCTGGCGACACAACAGGAACTGAAAAGGCTCATCGCTGGGGAGATTTCCCCTCACTTCCTGTCCAATGGACACAACAGGAACTGAAAAGGCTCATCATTGGGGAGATTTCCCCTCACTTCCTATCCTGGGGACACAACAGAAACTAAAAAGGCTCATCCTTGGGGAGATTTCCCCTCACTTCCTGTCCTGTGGACACAATAGGAAATGAAAAGGCTCATCGCTGGGGAGATTTCCCCTCAATTCCTGTCCTGGCGACACAACAGGAACTGAAAATGCTCATCGCTGGGGAGATATACCCTCACTTCCTGTCCTGTGGACACAACAGGAACTGAAAAGGCTCGTCACTGGGGAAACTTCCCCTCACTTCCTGTCCTGGGAACACAACAGGAACTGAAAAGGCTCTTCGCTAGGGAGATTTCCCCTCACTTCCTGTCTTAGGGACCCAACAGAAGCTAAAAAGGCTCATCCTTGGGGATATTTCCCCTCACTTCCTGTCCTTGGGACACAACAGGAAGTCAGAAGATCTCTCCAAAGTAAGGGAAAAAAACTGAGACCGGAAGGTGACCCTGTTAGAAAATTTCCCCTTATCCCCTGTTCTGGTGACAACCATAATATGACCATTTCCCTTCACTTCCTGTTTGGTGCCCGAGACAGGAAGTGAGCAAAATTTCTCCAACGATAATAAATCCCTTTCAAGTCTCATTTCCAGCTGGATAAAGATCGCTATAAAACCAAATCCCAAAAAGCCTTCCCCACCCCCCACTCTGTCCAATGGATGGAGTTTCTTCTCTTGCTCCGGCATTAGATGGTAAGCTCCTCTGGCGAGGATGAAGGGCGGAGCGGACACCACCGGTGACACCACAGAACGCGCCCCCCCGCATCCTCCGTACTCACCGGCCTTCTCGCTGGCGAACTCCTTCAGGTTGAGTCGGTGAACGGGGAACTCCACGGACGCCGCGCACTTCTTGATTGAAAACCGCGTGGTGGAGAACCGGTTGAGGTCTGGTGGGCGGGGCATTAAGGAAAATCTCCAACCGTGTGCGGTCTGTGCGGCTGACAAGGCGGTGCCGGGGGAGTGCCGCACTCCACCGCCGAAAATATCAATACCGGCCCACGCCCCCTAGGAACCTTCCAGAGCTGCCGCCTGCAAACCATTCTGAAGGCACAATCCACACGAAGGACGCAACCACACCCCTGCGGAGCATTTGGTAATTTATTATTATTTTATTATATTGTTTTAAATTATCGATTATGTTTGTTTTTATTTAATTTTATTTAAATGATCAATTATTACTTTTATTTTATATGATCGTTTACTAATATTTTATTATATTATTTTAAATTATTGATTATTATTTTTATTTATGATAATTTATTATTTTAAATTATCGATTATTTTTTTTTAGATATTTTATATTTATTTTTTTAGATATTTTATTGTTTTAATTACATTATTTTAAATGATCAGTTATTACTTTTATTTGATATTATCGTTTATTTTTTTTTTATTATATTATTTTAAATTATCGATTACTATTTTTATTATATATTTTGTTTTTATTAAATTATTTTAAATGATCAATTATTACTTTTATTTTATATGAACCTTTAATAATTTATTATATTATTTTAAATTATCGATTATTATTTTTATTATATATTTGATTGTTCTTATTTAATTATTTAAAATGATCAATTATTACTTTTATATTATCATTTATTATTATTTTATTTAAAATTATCGATTATTATTTTTATTACATATTTTATTGTTTTTATTACATTATTTTAAATGATCAATTATTACCTTTATTTGATATGAATGTTTATTATTTTAAATTATCGATTATTTTTATTATACATTTTATTGTTTTTATTAAATTATTTTAAATGATCAATTTTTACTTTTATTTTATACAATCCTTTATTATTATTTTATTATATTATTTTAAATTATCGATTATTATATATGTTATTGTTTTTATTAAATTATTTTAAATGATCAATTATTACTTTTATTTCATATGATCGTTTATTATTATTTTATATTATTTTAAATTATCGATTATTTTATTATATGTTTTATTGTTTTTATTAAATAATTTTAAATTATCAATTATTACTGTTATTTGATATTATCGTTTATTATTTTAAATGATCGATTATTATTTTTATTCTATATTTTATTGTTTTATTAAATTATTTTAAATTATCAATTACTTTTATTTGATATTATCGTTTATTATTATTTTATTAGATTATTATAAAATATTGATTATTTTTATTATATATTTGATTGTTTTTATGAAATTATTTTAAATGATCAGTTATTACTTTTATTTTATATGATCGTTTATTATTTTATTATATTATTATATTATTTTAAATGATCAATTATTATTTTTATTTTATATGATCGTTTATTATTATTTTATTATATTATTTTAAATGATCGATTATTATTTTTTTTTTTTATTAAATTATTTTAAATGATCAATTATTACTTTTATTTTATATGATAATTTATTATTTTACTATATTATTTTAAATTATCGATTATTATTTTTATTATATATTTGATTGTTTTTATTAAATTATTTTAAATGATCGATTACTTTTATTTGATATTATCATTTATTATTATTTGATTATTATTTTTATTATATATTTTATTGTTTTTATTAAATTATTTGAAATGATTATTTATTACTTTTATTTTATATGATAATTTATTATTATTTGATTATATTATTTTAAATGATTGATTATTATTTTTATTATATATTTTATTGTTTTTATTAAATTATTTGAAATGATCAATTATTACTTTTATTTCATATGATCGTTTATTATTATTTTAATTATATATTTTATTATACCTCGGGGTCGGCGACATAAAAGGATACGTAGGACGAGGATTCGGGGGAAGCGCTGGATGGTCAGCTTCTTTGTGCTTTTGGTCCTCTGCCGGCAGCGGTCGCAGATCTGTGTGAAAATGAGCGTCACAATTAGTCGCCATCGGCGGTGAAAACGCCCCCCTACGTCACAACTCCGGGTCCTGATTGAGGGGGTCTGCGCCCGGAGTTCTGACTTAAGTCTTAGGCCCCTCCCCCTCTGGTGGTTTTGAATGAAGTCAGAAATGAGTTGGACCCTTTTTTTTTTTTTGCTTAGAGAAATTTCCCTTCACTTCCTGTCCCAGAGACACAACAGGAAGTGAGTAGAAATCCTCCAAAGTAAGGGAAATCCTTCTACCCAGAACAAGTGTCCCCATTGGACGATTTCCTGTTCTGGTGAAAACTGTAAAACTTTGGATTTCCCTTCACTTCCTGTCTTGGTGACACAACATGTAAGGGGGAAATCTGGACTACGATAAAATGGCGGAGTCATGGCAATGGAGCGGATAGGCACTCACGGGCGCGTTCTCTGAGTTTAGCTCCTCCTCTTTGGCGAAAAGGCTGAAACAGTCATACAGGGAGACCTTCCCGCCACTGAAACCTTTCTATGGAGAGAGAGAAACAAAGACAGGAAGAGGAGGAGTCACACAGAGACAGGAGGAGGAGTCACACAGACATTCATACAGAATATCAGCAATAATGTATTATTCATATTCTATTATAATAATGTTTATTATTATTATTATTATTATTATTATTATTATTATTATTATTATTATTAATAATAATAAACTAAATATAGGAGAATAATTATTATGTAACAGAATACTAATACTATATTATTATTATTAGTACGCAGAATACAATAAATAACAATGAATAATTAATAATATAAAATGATACAAATATTGTATAATACCAATACTGCTAAGAATATTATTATTAACATGAATAATAAAAATGCAAAAATATATAATAAATGTACGGCTACTAATAATAAAAATAAATAATAATAAAGCAAAAAATATATAATAAACATACTACTACTATTACTAATAATAATAATATAAAAAAAAATATAATAAATATACGGCTACTAATGATAAAAATAAATAAAAATAAATAATAATAAAGCAAAAAATATATAATAAACATACTACTACTAATAATAATAATATAAAAAAATATAATAAATATACGGCTACTAATAATAAAAATAAATAAAAATAAATAATAATAAAGCAAAAAATATATAATAAACATACTACTACTAATAATAATAATATAAAAAAATATAATAAATATACGGCTACTAATAATAAAAATAAATAAAAATAAAGCAAAAAATATATAATAAACATACTACTACTATTACTAATAATAATAATATAAAAAAATATATAATAAATATACGGCTACTAATAATAAAAATAAATAAAAATAAATAATAATAAAGCAAAAAATATATAATAAACATACTACTACTAATAATAATAATATAAAAAAATATAATAAATATATGGCTACTAATAAAAAAAATAAATACAAATAAAATATTAATAAAGCAAAAAATCTATAATAAACATAATACTACTACTAATAATAATAAAAATATAAAACATATATAATAAATACACTGCTACTAATAATAAAAATAACTAAAAATAAAATAATAATAAAGCAAAAAGTATATAATAAACATACTACTACTACTACTACTACTACTAATAAAAATATAAAAAAATATAACAAATATACGGCTACTAATAATAAAAAATAAATAAAAATAAAATAATAATAAAGAAAAAATATATAATAAACATAATACTACTACTACTACTAATAATAAAAACATAAAACATATATAATAAATATACGGCTACTAATAATAAAAATAAATAAAAACAAAATAATAATAAAGCAAAAAATATATAATAAACATACTACTACTACTACTAATAATAAAAATATAAAAAATATAATAAATATACAGCTACTAATAATAAAAAATAAATAAAAATAAAATAATAATAAAGCAAAAAATATATAATAAACATACTACTACTACTACTAATAATAATAATATAAAACATATATAATAAATGCTACTAATAATAAAGAATAAATAAAAAAATAATATTAATAAAGCAAAAAATATATAATAAACATACTACTACTACTAATAATAATAATAATAAAAATATAAAGCATATATAATAAATATACTGCTACTAATAATAAAAATAAATAAGTAAAAAAAAAAATAATAATAATAATAATGCAAAAAATGTATAATAAACATAATACTATTACTACTACTACTACTACTAATAATAATTTAAAAAAAAAAAAATTAATAATAATGCAAAAAATGTATAATAAACATAATACTATTACTACTACTAATAATAATAAAAAATAATAATGCAAAAATGTATAATAAACATACTACTACTAATAATAATATTAATAATAATACAATAAATATATAATAAATATAATACTTCAGCTAATAATAAAAAAGTACAAAAAATCGATAAAATACTGTTATTAATAAAAATACAAAAAAAATACACACACACACATATATATATATATATATATATATATATATATATATATATATATATATATGTATTGTTTTTGTATTTTTATTAATAACAGTAATATTTTATATATTTGTGTTTTTACTGTTAGTATTATATATATATTCATATTTTTTGGTATTTTTATTGATAGCAGTAGTGTTATATTTACTATATATTTTTTGTACTTTTATTAGTAGTAATAGTATCATATTTTTATATATATATATATATATATATATACATACATATATGTGTGTGTGTGTGTATATATATATATATATATATTTATATATATATATATATATATAAAAAATTTTATTACTAGTAGCAGTAGGATATGTATTATATTTGTTTGTATTTTTATAATTATTAGTAGTAGTATTATGTTACATATATTTGTATTTTTATTAGTAGCAATATATGTGTGTGTGTATACAGATATACATATATACACACACAAAAACCGGCCGTCTTTTTTAAAAAAAAACCAGAAAAATCGGTCGTTCGATCAGCCAACGGTACCACCATTGGTAATATTAAAAAACGCGGCTGATTTTCGTCCCGTCTACAGCCGACAAATATAATAGCGGAGTGTCCCTGCTGAGAGCTCCGCTATTATATTTGACATGAAAAAGTCTTGCGGTTGCAACAATGTATCTATTTGTATCCATTTCGGATACAGATGTTTTTATTCGGATACAAACAGATACATTGTTGCAACCGCAAGACTTTTTCATGTCAAATATAATAGTGGACTGGAATTCTTTTTTCTTCTTTTCCTTTTCTTTTCCTTCTTCTTCTTCATCTTCTTTTTCTTCTTCTTCTTCTTCTCTTTCTTCCTCTTCTTCATCTTCTTTTTCTTCTTCTTCTCTTTCTTCTTCTTCTTCATCTTCTTTTTCTTCTTCATCATCTTTTTCTGCTTCTTCTTTTTCCTCTTCTTCATCTTCTTCTTTTTCTTCTTCTTCATCTTCTTCTTTTTCTTCTTCTTCTTCATCTTCTTTTTCTTCTTCTTCATCTTTTTCTGCTTCTTCATCTTCTTCTTTTTCTTCTTCTTCATCTTTTTCTTCTTCTTCTTCATCTTCTTTTTCTTCTTCTTCATCTTTTTCTGCTTCTTCTTTTTCTTCTTCTTCATCTTCTTCTTTTTCTTCTTCTTCATCTTCTTTTCTTCTTTACCTTCTTCTTGCAGGTCACGGCTCATGCGCATTTTTTTTTAACCGGTAAAAAGATCGGCCGATTTGTCCATCATTGCCGCGAAAATTGGCCGATTTTTTTCCAACATCACCGACAAAAAAAAAGTGTCAAAATCACAAAAAACGGCCGACCGATTAACCCACTAACGATCCGAAAATCGGCCGATTTTTTTTCGGCTGAAGAATCGGCCACTTTTCGACCCATCTATGGCCTGCATTATCCTGACTTCCTCCCGTCTCCTGACGATTCCGAGAAACGCGCGAAGTTTGTGAATGACCCCGCCCCCAGACCCTATGAGTATGATTTCCTGTGTAGCTGGGAGCGCCGCACCCCTCGGATCAGTCCGCCATAATATACGCTGGGCAGGAACGCGCTTCACCACCATTCTTAGATCGTTCTAATCTGACGCCACCAATAAAATGAAGTGTATTATAATTGGCAGTTTGGGCGCCCGAAACGTCAGTTGGATTTATTATTTTTTTTATTGGTTTGATTCATAATATATAATAATAATCATTTTGGTAAATAAACCTCCATAATGTATAATTATTATAATGTTGTCAAAAAATATATTTTTATGACATAATAAAATGGTGACCGCAGCGGAGAGGAATGGAAGACAAAACCAGAAACGTGTCTGATGACAGGCCCACTTCACATTCAAATGAAACTTTATTTAAAAATTACACAAAGGAAGAACAAAATTCTTCCTTTGTCTACTTTTTAAATAAAGTTTCATTTGACCTTGACTGTGAAGTGGACCTGTCATCAGACATACGTTCCCGGTTCTGTGCAGCATGCTCGGTGACTCTTCCAGGTGTTTATTGTTTCTGAGAATCTGCAGCATCACCGGAATGAGTGACCCAGCGTGCTGGGAAGTTTCTGTGCCGCGGGGCTCCTGCATACCTTCGGGATGGGGAGGGAGAGATCGCAGAACACCTCGAAGGTCGGCGACCGGTAGCCACACGATTGGCACTTAAGGCAACTCTTTAACTGGCCAACGAACAGATCTGCGGAGGAGGAGAAGGAAAAGGTTAGGATGTGAAAACCAATCAGAACAAAGGTGCTCATGGCCTGATATCCCAGAATTCCACGGGGCAGCACTGAGCCCATTCTTGTCTATGGTCCTCCCCCTTCCAGTCCGGACACTTCCCCCCCTTCCAGTCCGGACACTTTCCCCCCTTCCAGTCCGGACACTTTCCCCCCTTCCAGTCGGGACACTTTCCCCCCCTTCCAGTCCGGACACTTTCCCCCCTTCCAGTCCGGACACTTTCCCCCCTTCCAGTCGGGACACTTCCCCCCCCCTTCCAGTCCGGACACTTTCCCCCCCTTCCAGTCCGGACACTTTCCCCCCCCCTTCCAGTCCGGACACTTTCCCCCCTTCCAGTCCGGACACTTTCAGCCCCTTCCAGTCCGGACACTTCCCCCCCTTCCAGTCCGGACACTTTCCCCCCTTCCAGTCCGGATACTTTCCCCCCCTTCCAGTCCGGACACTTTCCCCCCCTTCCAGTCCGGACACTTTCCCCCCCCTTCCAGTCCGGACACTTTCCCCCCTTCCAGTCCGGACACTTTCCTCCCCTTCCAGTCCGGACACTTTCCCCCCCTTCCAGTCCGGACACTTTCCCCCCTTCCAGTCCGGACACTTTCCCCCCCCTTCCAGTCCGGACACTTTCAGCCCCTTCCAGTCCGGACACTTCCCCCCCTTCCAGTCCGGACACTTTCAGCCCCTTCCAGTCCGGACACTTCCCCCCCTTCCAGTCCGGACACTTTCAGCCCCTTCCAGTCCGGACACTTCCCCCCCTTACAGTCCGGACACTTTCCCCCCTTACAGTCCGGATACTTTCCCCCCCTTCCAGTCCGGACACTTTCCCCCCCTTCCAGTCCGGACACTTTCCCCCCCCTTCCAGTCCGGACACTTTCCCCCCTTCCAGTCCGGACACTTTCCCCCCCTTCCAGTCTGGACACTTTCCTCCCCTTCCAGTCCGGACACTTTCCCCCCCTTCCAGTCCGGACACTTTCCCCCCCTTCCATTCCGGACACTTTTTGATCATTTTTTGAGACAGATAAAGCTTTATTTTGGTGGTATTTATTCACCGCTGGGATTTTTATTTTTTTGCTATATAAATGAAAAAGTCCAAACATTTTGAAAAAAAAAAAAAAAACACATATCCCCCCAATCCCCCTCCTAACACATATCCCCCCAATCCCCCCTCCTAACACATATCCCCCCAATACCCCCTCCTAACACAGATCCCCCCTCCTAACACATATCCCCCCAATCCTCCCTCCTAACACATATACTGGCTCCTCCCACCAGCCATGATCTGCCTGCATTACATAGAGAAGCACAGAGACCCTGTAATGATGCCACTGGCTCCAAGGTAAAGTATGTGATGAAAATGGAAAGGCTTTATTTAATAAATGTCATTAGTATGGAGAGGGGGAGGGGGATGGAGAGGGGGAGAGGGATGGAGAGGGGGAGAGGGATGGAGAGGGGGAGGGGGATGGAGAGGGGGAGAGGGATGGAGAGGGGGAGGGGGAGGGAGAGGGGGAGGGGGATGGAGAGGTGGAGGGGGAGGGAGAGGGGGAGGGGGAAGGGAGGGGGAGGGAGAGGGGGAGGGGGAAGGGAGGGGGAGGGAGAAGGGGGGAGGGGTCAGGGAAGGCACACATAAGCTGATTAAACTTAAGTTTTAAGATTGATTATAAATCTCCCGTGTAGCTCCAATGACAGTCTATGTCATAATACATCGCTTAGGAATTATACTGCCGATAATACACGCCTGTACATAGACACACGTCTGCCGATAATACACGCCTGTACATAGACACACTCCTGCCGATAATACACGCCTGTACATAGTCACACGCCTGCCGATAATACACGCCTGTACATAGTCACACGCCTGCCGATAATACACGCCTGTACATAGTCGCACGTCTGCCGATAATACACGCCTGTACATAGTCACACGCCTGCCGATAATACACGCCTGTACATAGTCACACGTCTGCCGATAATACACGCCTGTACATAGTCACACGCCTGCCGATAATACACGCCTGTACATAGTCACACGTCTGCCGATAATACACGCCTGTACATAGTCACACGTCTGCCGATAATACACGCCTGTACATAGTCACACGTCTGCCGATAATACACGCCTGTACATAGTCACACGCCTGCCGATAATACACGCCTGTACATAGTCACACGTCTGCCGATAATACACGCCTGTACATAGTCACACGTCTGCCGATAATACACTCCTGTACATAGTCACACGTCTGCCGATAAAACACGCCTGTACATAGTCACACGCCTGCCGATAATACACGCCTGTACATAGTCACACGCCTGCCGATAATACACGCCTGTACATAGTCACACGTCTGCCGATAATACACGCCTGTACATAGTCACACGTCTGCCGATAATACACGCCTGTACATAGTCACACGTCTGCCGATAAAGCACGCCTGTACATAGTCACACATCTGCCGATAATACACGCCTGTACATAGTCACACGCCTGTCGATAAAGCACGCCTGTACATAGTCACACTCCTGCCGATAATACACGCCTGTACATAGTCACACGTCTGCCGATAATACACGCCTGTACATAGTCACACGTCTGCCGATAATACACGCCTGTACATAGTCACACGTCTGCCGATAATACATGCCTGTACATAGTCACACGTCTGCCGATAATACACGTCTGTACATAGTCACACGTCTGCCGATAATACACGCCTGTACATAGTCACACGTCTGCCGATAATACACGCCTGTACATAGTCACACGCCTGCCGATGATACACGCCTGTACATAGTCACACGTCTGCCGATAATACACGCCTGTACATAGTCACACGCCTGCCGATAATACACGCCTGTACATAGTCACACGTCTGCCGATAATACACGCCTGTACATAGTCGCACGCCTGCCGATAATACACGCCTGTACATAGTCGCACGTCTGCCGATAATACACGCCTGTACATAGTCGCACGTCTGCCGATAATACACGCCTGTACATAGTCACACGTCTGCTGATAATAAACACGCCTGTACATAGTCACACGTCTGCCGATAATAAACACGCCTGTACATAGTCGCACGCCTGCCGATAATACACGCCTGTACATAGTCGCACGTCTGCCGATAATACACGCCTGTACATAGTCACACGCCTGCCGATAATACACGCCTGTACATAGTCACACACCTGCCGATAATACACGCCTGTACATAGTCACACGTCTGCCGATAATACACGCCTGTACATAGTCGCACGTCTGCCGATAATACACGCCTGTACATAGTCGCACGTCTGCCGATAATACACGCCTGTACATAGTCACACGCCTGCCGATAATACACGCCTGTACATAGTCACACACCTGCCGATAATACACGCCTGTACATAGTCACACGTCTGCCGATAATACACGCCTGTACATAGTCACACGTCTGCCGATAAAGCACGCCTGTACATAGTCACACATCTGCCGATAATACACGCCTGTACATAGTCACACGTCTGCCGATAATACACGCCTGTACATAGTCACACGTCTGCCGATAATACACGCCTGTACATAGTCACACGTCTGCCGATAATACACGCCTGTACATAGTCACACGCCTGCCGATAATACACGCCTGTACATAGTCGCACGTCTGCCGATAATACACGCCTGTACATAGTCGCACGTCTGCCGATAATACACGCCTGTACATAGTCACACGTCTGCCGATAATACACGCCTGTACATAGTCACACGCCTGCCGATAATACACGCCTGTACATAGTCACACGTCTGCCGATAATACACGCCTGTACATAGTCACACGTCTGCCGATAATACACGCCAGTACATAGTCACACGTCTGCCGATAATACACGCCTGTACATAGTCACACGTCTGCCGATAATACACGCCTGTACATAGTCACACGCCTGCCGATAATACACGCCTGTACATAGTCACACGTCTGCCGATAATACACGCCTGTACATAGTCACACGTCTGCCGATAATACACTCCTGTACATAGTCACACGTCTGCCGATAAAACACGCCTGTACATAGTCACACGCCTGCCGATAATACACGCCTGTACATAGTCACACGCCTGCCGATAATACACGCCTGTACATAGTCACACGTCTGCCGATAATACACGCCTGTACATAGTCACACGCCTGCCGATAATACACGCCTGTACATAGTCACACGTCTGCCGATAATACACGCCTGTACATAGTCACACGTCTGCCGATAATACACGCCTGTACATAGTCACACGTCTGCCGATAAAGCACGCCTGTACATAGTCACACATCTGCTGATAATACACGCCTGTACATAGTCACACGCCTGTCGATAAAGCACGCCTGTACATAGTCACACTCCTGCCGATAATACACGCCTGTACATAGTCACACTCCTGCCGATAATACACGCCTGTACATAGTCACACGTCTGCCGATAATACACGCCTGTACATAGTCACACGCCTGCCGATGATACACGCCTGTACATAGTCACACGCCTGGCGATAATACACGCCTGTACATAGTCACACGCCTGGCGATAATACACGCCTGTACATAGTCACACGCCTGGCGATAATACACGCCTGTACATAGTCACACGCTCACCTACAACTTTGCTGTCCTCTCTCTCCAGGTACCTCTTCCACATCAGATTGGCTCGTTCATCGTCGCTGTAGAAGAGAAATATCTCGGAGTCAATCAGGTCACAAAAATCTCAACCCGTTCCATGTGGTCCATGAGGAGAACATATATATACACACACGCACACACATGACCTTTAATGGCCTCCCAGTCTTAGTCTGTAGCAGGGGCGGACTGACAACTCATAGGGGATCATGGGGCCCCTGTGTCCTCGCCCACACTCAAACCACACCCAAAAAAGGTGCCTATGAAAGGTACCAGGGACATCTCATGGGGCCCCCTACTGACCCCGGGCCCTCGGGCAGTGCCCGAGTTCCCCAATGGTCAGTCCGCCCCTGGTCCGTAGGGTTCAATATTGAGTTGACCCCGCCCTTTCCACACACATGACCTTTAATGGCCCCCCAGTCTTTGTCCGTAGGGTTCAATATTGAGTTGGCCCCGCCCTTTCCACACACATGACCTTTAATGGCCCCCCAGTCTTAGTCCGTAGGGTCCAATATTGGGTTGGCCCCGCCCTTTCCACACACATGACCTTTAATGGCCCCCCAGTCTTAGTCCGTAGGGTTCAATATTGAGTTGGCCCCACCCTTTCCACACACATGACTTTTAATGGCCCCCCAGTCTTAGTCCGTAGGGTTCAATATTGAGTTGGCCCCACCCTTTCCACACACATGACCTTTAATGGCCCCCCAGTCTTAGTCCGTAGGGTTCAATATTGAGTTGGCCCCGCCCTTTACAGCTATAACAGCTTCAACTCTTCTGGGAAGGCCCCCCACAAGGTTTAGGAGGGTGTCTATGGGAAGGTTGGACCATTCTTCCAGAAGCACATTTGTCAGGTCAGGCACTGATGTCGGGGGAGGAGGTCTGGCTCGCAGTCTCCGCTCTAATTCATCCCAAAGGTGTTCTATGGGGTTGAGGTCAGGACTCTGTGCAGGACAGTCAAGTTCCTCCACCCCAAACTGGCTCCTCCATGTTTTTATGGACCTTGCTTTGTGCACTGGTGGGCAGTCATGTTGGAACAGGAAGGGGCCATCCCCAAACTCCTCCCACAGTGTTGGGAGCAGGAAATTGTCCAAAATGTCGTCCCTTCACTGGAACTAGGGGGCCAAGCCCAACCACTGAGGAACAACCCCACACCATAATCCCCCCTCCACCAAACTTTACACTTGGCACAATGCAGTCAGGCAGGTACCGTTCTCCTGGCCACCGCCAAACCCAGACACGTCCATCGGATTGCCAGACAGAGAGGCGTGATTGGTCAGCCCAGAGAACACATCTGCACTGCTCTAGAGTCCAGTGGCGGTGTGCTTTACACCACGGCATCTGACGCTTTGCATTGCACTTGGTGATGGAAGGCTTGGATGCAGCTGCTCGGCCATGGAAACCCATTCCATGAAGCTCTCTACGCACTGTTGTTGGGCTCATCTGAAGGCCACACCAAGTTTGGAGGTCTTTAGCTATTGACTCTGCAGACAGTTGGCGACTTCTGCGCACTGTGCGCTTCAGCATGCGCTGACCCCGCCCTGTCATGTGACGTGGCCTACCACTTGGTGGCTGAGTGGCTGTTGTTCCCAGTTGCTTCCACTTTGTTATAATCCCACTAACAGTTGAGCGTGGAATATTTAGTAGCCAGGAAATGTCACGGATGGACTTATTGCCCAGGTGGCCACCTATCACGGGACCACGCTTGGAGTCACTGAGCTCCTGAGAGCGACCCATTCTTTCACCAATGTTTGTAGAAGCAGTCTGCATGCCTAGGGGCTTGATTGTATACACCTGTGTATATGGAGGGGATTGGAACACCTGAATCACATGATATGGAGGGGATTGGAACACCTGAATCACATGACATGGAGGGGATTGGAACACCTGAATCACATGACATGGAGGGGATTGGAACACCTGAATCACATGATATGGAGGGGATTGGAACACCTGAATCACATGATATGGAGGGGATTGGAACACCTGAATCACATGATTGGGAGGGGATTGGAGCACCTGAATCACATGATATGGAGGGGATTGGAACACCTGAATCACATGATATGGAGGGGATTGGAACACCTGAATCACATGATTGGGGGGGATTGGAACACCTGAATCACATGATTGGGAGGGGATTGGAGCACCTGAATCACATGATATGGAGGGGATTGGGACACCTGAATCACATGATTGGGAGGGCGGGGCCAATACTTCTGACCACATAGTGTACATTTAGCCGCCTATATCTGGATCTACTAGGACAGGTTCACCTTACGGTGAGTATTTTCTGGATTTTTTTTGTGCAAATACAAAAATCCACCTCATTTCCAAACTGGAAACAGCTTTATGGACCATGGAAGCCTGCTGGACCCAACACAGGTCGGAACAGCAACTGCTTACCTGAGTGAGTCTTGAGGCTCCAGTGACACGGGCCGCTTGGCATCAGAGAGGATGCTGGGAGTTTTCCTGCACTTCCTGTTGATCTCCACATGGATCCGGTCCATGAAGAACTTGAGGAATTCCTGAGCGTCCTGCTGGCTGTAAGAGGAGGAAGAGATTTCACCTTTGGGGTGCGGGTGGAAACCAGGGTACCTGGAGGAAACCCACGCAGGCACAGGGAGAACATGCAGGTAGTGTCATGGCTGGGATTTAAACCAAGGACCCCGGTGGTGCCAGGCGAAGGTCCCGACCACTAGGCCAAAGCCCAGCAAATAACCCGTACAAGCACAGAGAGAACATGCAAACTCCATGCAGGCAGTGTCATGGCTGGGATTTAACCCAAGGACCCCGGTGGTGCCAGGCAGAGCTCCCGACCACTAGGCCACTGCCCAGCAAGTAACAGAGAGAGCATGCAAACTCCATGCAGGTAGTGTCATGGCTGGGATTTAAACCAAGGACCCCAGTGGTGCCAGGCGAAGGTCCCAACCACTAGGCCACTGCCCAGCAAGTAACCCGTACAAACACAGAGAGCGCATGCAAACTCCATGCAGGCAGTGTCATGGCTGGGATTTAACCCAAGGACCCCGGTGGTGCCAGGCAGAGCTCCCGACCACTAGGCCACTGCCCAGCAAGTAACAGAGAGAGCATGCAAACTCCATGCAGGTAGTGTCATGGCTGGGATTTAAACCAAGGACCCCAGTGGTGCCAGGTGAAGGTCCCAACCACTGCCCAGCAAGTAACCCGTACAAGCACAGAGAGAGCATGCAAACTCCATGCAGGTAGAGTCATGGCTGGGATTTAAACCCAGGATCTCAGTAATGCAAGGTAGAGGTCCCGACCACCAGGCCACTGCCCAGCAAGTAACCCGTACAAACACAGAGAGAACATGCAAACTCCATGCAGGCAGTGTCATGGCTGGGATTTAAACCATGGACCCCGGTGGTTCCAGGCAGAGCTCCCGACCACTAGGTCACTGCCCAGCAAGTAACAGAGAGAGCATGCAAACTCCATGCAAGTAGTGTCATGGCTGGGATTTCAACCCAGGATCTCAGTAATGCAAGGTAGAGGTCCCGACCACTAGGCCACTGCCCAGCAACTAACCCGTACAAACACAGAGAGAACATCAAACTCCATGCAGGTAGTGTCATGGCTGGGATTTAAACCCAGGACCTTGGTGATGCAAGGTAGAGGTCCCAACCACTGCCCACCATAGAATGTAATGTGGAGTTTACAATCCCCAATGGCTATGCCTCGGTTCACACTGCTGCGACTTGGCATGCGACTTGCGACCCCAGCGTCTCGTGACAAGAGGAAACCCATCAATTTCAATGGCAGCCGTTCCAATCAAGTCGACTCAAGTCGCAGCGACGTTTAAAAAGGTTACTGAACTACTTTGATGCGACTTTAATGCGACTCGAGTCCCACAGACCCTAAAGTCGCATGAAAGTCGCACTTGTGGTTTGATTGTCAGTATTTGTGCCGATGATGATCTCACCTGTATCCAGTAAAAGACGGGACGTATTTCTGGAACACCGATCGCAGACGGGACGGGTTTGCTGCGTCTGGAGCCTCCAGACTCCAAAGGGAAGCGACGACATCAGCGAAGGCTGCAGAGGGACAAGAACTGTCACTGTCCAACACCGGCTTCCAAGGCTTTAGGGACAACAGCTGGGGGCTTACCAATGCAATCCCATTGGGGGGCTAAACCAATGCAATCCCAATGGGGGGCTTACCAATGCAATCCCATTGGGGGGCTAAACCAATGCAATCCCATTGGGGGGCTTTACCAATGCAATCCCAATGGGGGGCTTCACCAATGCAATCCCAATGGGGGGCTTTACCAATGCAATCCCAATGGGGGGCCTTACCAATGCAATCTCAATGGGGGGCTTTACCAATGCAATCCCAATGGGGGGCTTCACCAATGCAATCCCAATGGGGGGCTTTACCAATGCAATCCCATTGGGGGGCTTTACCAATGCAATCCCAATGGGGGGCCTTACCAATGCAATCTCAATGGGGGGCTTTACCAATGCAATCCCAATGGGGGGCTTTACCAATGCAATCCCAATGGGGGGCTTCACCAATGCAATCCCAATGGGGGGCTTTACCAATGCAATCCCAATGGGGGGCTTTACCATTGCAATCCAAATGGGGGCTTTACCAATGCAATCCCAATGGGGGGCTTTACCAATGCAATCCCAATGGGGGGCTTTACCAATGCAATCCCAATGGGGGGCTTCACCAATGCAATCCCAATGGGGGGCTTTACCATTGCAATCCCAATGGGGGCTTTACCAATGCAATCCCAATGGGGGGCTTTACCAATGCAATCCCAATGGGGGGCTTCACCAATGCAATCCCAATGGGGGGCTTCACCAATGCAATCCCAATGGGGGGCTTTACCAATGCAATCCCATTGGGGGGCTTTACCAATGCAATCCCATTGGGGGGCTTTACCAATGCAATCCCATTGGGGGGCTTTACCAATGCAATCCCAATGGGGGGCTTTACCAATGCAATCCCAATGGGGGCTTTACCAATGTCATCTCAATGAGGGCTTTCCAATGCAATCTCAATGGGGGCTTTACCAATGCAATCCCAATGGGGGCTTTACCAATGCAATCTCAATGGGGGCTTTACCAATGCAATCCCAATGGGGGCTTTACAAATGCAATCCCAATGGGGGCTTTACCAATGCAATCCCAATGGGGGCTTTACCAATGCAATCCCAATGGGGGCTTTACCAATGCAATCTCAATGGGGGCTTTATCAATGCAATTTCAGTGGCAGCTTTGCCAATCTCAATGGGGGCTTTACCAATGTAAATGCAATGGGGGCTTCACCAATGCAATCCCAATGGGGGCTTCACCAATGCAATCCCAATGGGGGCTTCACCAATGCAATCCCAATGGGGGCTTCACCAATGCAATCACAATGGGGGATTTACCAATGCAATCCCAAAGGGGGCTTCACCAATGCAATCACAATGGGGGATTTACCAATGTAATCTCAATGGGGGCTTACCAATTCAATCCCAATGGAGGGGCTTTACCAATGTAATCTCAATGGGGGGCTTTACCAATGTAATCTCAATGGGGGGCTTTACCAATGCAACCCCAATGGGGGCTTACCAATGCAATCCCAATGGGGTCTTTACCAGTGCAATCCCAATGGGGGCTTTACCAATGCAATCCCAATGAAGGCGTTACAAGTGCAATATTAATGGGGGCTTTACCAATGTAATCTCATCTCAACTGCGATGAACTTCGTTTTGGCTTTCAACACATCGACTTCAGAGACAACATGTTCGCTTTCTGCCTAATATACTCCACCCACTTCCAGTTGTAACGATGAAAAAGCACTGGGCAGACTTATTCTGGGGGAACAATCCCATGGATATACGGCAAACCCTGGTGGGGTGGGGGATGTTCCCTTTAAGAACGACACTTCTCCGGCACCAGAGCACTGCGGCATTGTGGGAGTAAATCCGCCGCTATTCTTAGTTCGGGGTTTAAGTGGATTACCTGCAAGCGCCCTTGTTTTATGTACATAAATAGACGATCGGAAATGGCGGCACATCGAATAAAAGATGGAGGAGGACAGACAATTGTGAAGGAACGAATCCATTCGCTTGCGGCTAGTGACATCATTGCGCTGAGTTCTAGGGGAAATCCATAAATTGGGCCTCAGTGGACAAAAGGGAGGGGATGTGCGCTATCCTTTCATCGGCCTTAAATTGTGAGCTGCGGGTGTTATTGGCGCACTGGGCGGAGCCTCCTGTTAGATGTTTAACCACTTCCCGTCCGGCTCATGTACATAAACGGCCCAACGGGAGCAGGGCAGGAGCGGGAGGCAGTTTATAAATGGCCTCCGCATTCACTGCCTGTGCGCGCACCCCGGGAGTGTGCGGCACTGCGATCCGGTGCTCACTGTGACCAGATCGCTGTACAGGACCCTCTGTGTGAGGTCCCGATTCACATGATCACTGATTGGCCAATCAGTGATCACATGAACAGTAGTAAACACGATGTCACTTCCTGACATCATTACTTACTACGTGTGAAATCTGTGAATGATCACAGAGATCACATGGTTCAGGGCTATTCACAACAGCCCTGTACCATGTGAAAAGCTGTGACCAATCGCAGCTCTCACAGTATTTCTCATTGGCTGCAAGAATGCAGCCAGAGAGGAGGAGAAAGGATTGCAACAAACCTTCGGTGAGCTCCTGCTGCGTCCGGCAGCTTGTGTGTTGCTCCTGGCGGTATTCCTGGCGCAGGACGTAATCCCGGAGCGGTTTGGTGCTGCTCAAACATTGCAGGACGGCGTTCAGGAAACACTGAAAGGAAAATCAAACCCAACACAGTAATGATCATAGAAATTTTTAGATCCTGCCTTCATCCTCCAGGTGTACAGGCTCCTCCCCTCCATCCTCCGGGTGTATGGGCTCCTCCCCTCCATCCTCCGGGTGTCCCGGATTCTCCCCTCCATCCTCCGGGTGTACCGGCTCCTCCCTCCATCCACCAGGTGTACCGGCTCCTCCCCTCCATCCTCTGGGTGTACCGGCTCCTCCCCTCCATCCTCTGGGTGTACCGGCTCCTCCCCTCCATCCTCCGGGTGTACCAGATCCTCCCCTCCATCCTCCGGGTGTACCGGCTCCTCCCCTGCATCCTCCGGGTGTACCGGCTCCTCCCCTCCATCCTCCGGGTGTACCAGCTTCTCCCCTCCATCCTCTGGGTGTACAGGCTCCTCCCCTCCATCCTCCGGGTGTACCGGCTCCTCCCCTCCATCCTCCGAGTGTACCGGCTCCTCCCCTCCATCCTCCATGTGTACCGGCTCCTCCCCTCCATCCTCCGGGTGTACCGGCTCCTCCCCTCCATCCTCCTGGGTGTACCGGCTCCTCCCCTCCATCCTCCTGGTGTACCGGCTCCTCCCCTCCATCCTCCGGGAGTTCCTGGGTCTGTACGCCCACTGTGCCCATTATGAGGGGTTCCCACCATCCCTGTGCTGAGTTCCCGGGTCTGTACGCCCACTATGCTCATTATGAGGGGTTCCCACCATCCCTGTGCTGAGTTCCCGGGTCTGTACACCCGATGTGCCCATTATGAAGGGTTCCCACCATCCCTGTGCCGAGTTCCCGGGTCTGTACACCCGATGTGCCCATTATGAGGGGTTCCCACCATCCCTGTGCTGAGTCCCCGGGTCTGTACACCTGCTGTGCCCATTATGAGTGGTTCCCACCATCCCTGTGACAAATTCCCGGGTCTGTACGCCTGCTGTGCCCATTATGAGGGGTTCCCACCATCCCTGTGACGAATTCCCGGGTCTGTACGCCCGCTGTGCCCATTATGAGGGGTTCCCGCCATCCCTGTGCTGAGTTCCTGGGTCTGTACGCTCGCTGTGCCCATTATGAGGGGTTCCCACCATCCCTGTGCCGAGTTCCCAGGTCTGTACCCCCCCGCTGTGCCCATTATGAGGGGTTCCCACCATCCCTGTGCCGAGTTCCCGGGTCTGTACGCTCGCTGTGCCCATTATGAGGGGTTCCCACCATCCCTGTGCCGAGTTCCCGGGTCTGTACGCTCGCTGTGCCCATTATGAGGGGTTCCCACTATGGGGGGGATGGTGACCCTTTACAAGTCTATCAGACAACCCACCCCCCAGATACTCACCGTGTTGCCTAAATTCCGCAGCCCAACATGGCCGGATCCGAGGACGGGAACACGAGCAGGCTGCGGGGAAGAACAGACAAGAGAAATCATTCAGATACAATTCAGTCTGCGACCAATCAGATGTATGGAGACGATCTAGCCAATCGCAGTCCTGAATCTTCACCCTCTGAAGAGATCACAGAGCACACGGGAGAACCGCGTGGAATACGGATTCTGTTGGGATGACAACAAGACTTCCAACAAAAACTCTACAGGGATTGGTGTCACATAAAAATCTGAAAAAATTTCCACCACTCAGGAAGGAAATCATCACCAAAATTACCAATCATCCGAGAACTCGGGAATTCGTCTGAAGTCCCAGCAGAACGTCCAATCAGGAGACGGTGGCCATGATCAGAACGTCCAATCAGGAGACGGTGGCCATGATCAGAACGTCCAATCAGGAGATGGTGGCCATGATCAGAACGTCCAATCAGGAGACGGTGGCCATGATCAGAACGTCCAATCAGGAGACGGTGGCCATGATCAGAACGTCCAATCAGGAGACGGTGGCCATGATCAGAACGTACAATCAGGAGACGGTGGCCATGATCAGAACGTCCAATCAGGAGACGGTGGCCATGATCAGAACGTCCAATCAGGAGACGGTGGCCATGATCAGAACGTCCAATCAGGAGACGGTGGCCATGATCAGAACGTCCAATCAGGAGACGGTGGCCATGATCACAACGTCCAATCAGGAGACGGTGGCCATGATCAGAACATCCAATCAGGAGACGGTGGCCATGATCAGAACATCCAATCAGGAGACGGTGGCCATGATCAGTGCCACAGCAAATCAGGCCACAACTCCTATGATTGGCACAGCCATAGAGAAGAATTAAAGGAAAAAGGTTTAAAAAACCTAGTGCCCCCTGTGTACCCCGTGGTTTCAGGACCGCCCCCGAGCATCTTGTGTCATCTGACACCTAGTGCCCCCTGTGTACCCTGTGGTTTCAGGACCGCCCCCGAGCATCTTGTGTCATCTGACACCTAGTGCCCCCTGTGTACCCTGTGGTTTCAGGACCGTCCCCGCGCATCTTGTGTCATCTGACACCTAGTGCCCCCTGTGTACCCCGTGATTTCAGGACCGCCCCCGAGCATCTTGTGTCATCTGACACCTAGTGCCCCCTGTGTACCCCGTGATTTCAGGACTGCCCCCGAGCATCTTGTGTCATCTGACACCTAGTGCCCCCTGTGTACCCCGTGATTTCAGGACCGCCCCCGAGCATCTTGTGTCATCTGACACCTAGTGCCCCCTGTGTGCCCTGTGATTTCAGGACCGCCCCCGAGCATCCTGTGTCATCTGACACCTAGTGCCCCATGTACCCCATGATTTCAGGACTGCCCCCAAGTGTCCTCTGTCATCTGACTTCTAGTGACCCCTGTGTACCCTGTAATGTCAGGACCGCCCCCAAGCATCGTGTCATCTGACACCTAGTGCCCCGTGATTTCAGGACTGCCCCCAAGCATTTTGTGTCATCGGACTCCTAGTGCCCCCTGTGTATCTGGTGATTTCAGGACCGCCCTTGAGCATCTTGTGTCATGTTTCCTAGTGCCCCCCGTGATTTCAGGACCGCCCCCAAGCATCCTGTGTCATCGGACTCCTAGTGCCCCCTGTGCATCCAGTGATTTCAGGACCGCCCCTGAGCATCCTCCTGTGTCATCTACTGACTCCTAGTGCCCCCTGTGTACCCTGTGATTTCAGGACCACCCCCAAGCATTCTGTGCGATCTAATGACTCCTAGTGCCCTCTGAGTACCCCGAGATATCAAGAGCACCCCAGAACACTGTGTCATCTGACTTCTAGTGCCCCCTGTGTAACCCGTGACTTCCAGTATTACCTCGCTGGTCATGAGCAGGAGTCCCATCATGGCGGTATGGACCACAGACTCCGAGATATCCACACCTTTCCCCTGGACCTCCTTCTTGTCGGACAGCATGTGCTGGAGCTTCTGGGGCAGTTCAACCAGACCGGTCCCCGGCAGCCCTGGCATGTTGCGGCTCTGCAAGGGGGCCAGCCCGTCCTGACTGCTCGCTTGTCCTCGGGAGAATGACGGGGATTAAAGGGACAACCTCTCATCATCCTTCTCAGAGGATTGTGCCTGGGACTGTTCAAGGTGGATCAGAGAGCTCATCTCCTTGGGATTAATTAGCTGTGGAGTCACGCTGCTTTCTCTCTCCGCGGACGGGAGGGGAACGTACGCTACGAGCGCGCAGGGAGCGCGATATGACCTTGGTGATGTACACACAGCTGTGTCACCAACCACCTACCACTTCTACCCCGACACCACACCGGCCACAGTACAGAGCCACAGTGTACGTCAGAGCTATAATAATAGTGTGTGACTGTGGGGGAGGGGACATTAGAGTGTAAGCTCCTCTGGTACAGAGACTGATGGGACTGTGGGGGAGGGGACATTAGAGCGTAAGCTCCTCTGTACAGAGACTGATGTTACTGTGGGGGAGGGGACATTAGAGTGTAAGCTCCTCTGTACAGAGACTGATGGGACTGTGGGGGAGGGGACATTAGAGTGTAAGCTCCTCTGTACAGAGACTGATGTGACTGCGGGGGAGGGGACATTAGAGCGTAAGCTCCTCTGTACAGAGACTGATGTTACTGTGGGGGAGGGGACATTAGAGTGTAAGCTCCTCTGTACAGAGACTGATGGGACTGTGGGGGAGGGGACATTAGAGTGTAAGCTCCTCTGTACAGAGACTGATGGGACTGTGGGGGAGGGGACATTAGAGTGTAAGCTCCTCTGTACAGAGACTGATGGGACTGTGGGGGAGGGGACATTAGAGTGTAAGCTCCTCTGTACAGAGACTGATGGGACTGTGGGGGGAGGGACATTAGAGTGTAAGCTCCTCTGGTACAGAGACTGATGGGACTGCGGGGGAGGGGACAATTAGAGTGTAAGCTCCTCTGGTACAGAGACTGATGGGACTGTGGGGGAGGGGACATTAGAGTGTAAGCTCCTCTGGTACAGAGACTGATGTGACTGCGGGGGAGGGGACATTAGAGTGTAAGCTCCTCTGATACAGAGACTGATGGGACTGCGGGGGAGGGGACATTAGAGTGTAAGCTCCTCTGGTACAGAGACTGATGGGACTGCGGGGGAGGGGACATTAGAGTGTAAGCTCCTCTGGTACAGACTGATGGGACTGTGGGGGAGGGGACACATTAGAGCGTAAGCTCCTCTGACAGGTTTACCTCCGACACACGTACTGGTGTAGATGATGTCGGTCGCCTCTCCTGCGTCTTGGTCCCATTGATGACGGTTGGGGTGTCTGTGGTCGGCGAGCTGCAGGAGGGTCGGGTCTGTTGCGAGTCTTTCCTCTCCTGTGCCTCTCGGGGTGCCGGTTTGGTGGAAGCGTTGGGTCGTAATGGCGTCACGGAGACGGCGCCGGGTTGGTGCTGAGCCTCCATTGTTGGTAAGGAATTCAGCCTCTTTAGCGAGCTGCTCCTCTTCAGCACGGCGGGGTCCAACGGCAGCTTCCTACTGGAGGAGGCGCTCCGCTCCCTGAGCGTCACCCGTGACAGTCCTTTGCTGATCTCTTCCACTTTGTTTCCGGCAGAGCTGAGGTCTCCATAACTGACCGACTTAGACCGCGACAAGCTTCCCGGCCTTGGCGCCAGAGGCTGAGCCGGCGGTTTGGTGACGGGAGCGCCGCTGCCAACTGCCAGAAAGTGGTCGGCCTTTATGGGTCCCTTCCTGCTGGAGGACTCCACCCGCTGAGTGCTGCGTCCGCGCTCCGCCTTGATCTTCTCCTCCAGTACCGGAGGTGGAGGCAGGGGGCGCCGTTTCGGGATGCCGTTGCTGAAAACCGTGGTGGAGAAGGCCGATCGCTCTTGGCTGACGGTACGGAGAGAGGTGAGGATTTTGCCGGCGGTGGGAGGTTGGGAGGTGACCAGCGAGGGGTCGCGGCCCCGCCCAAATCTGGCTTCGCAGACCTGCGGCATTGTGGACCTGATGGATTGGGGTCCCCCTGAGAAAAAAAAAAAAAAACAACATCAGTGATCGTCCATGCATTCAACATAATACTCAGCTTCCAAAGTCAGCAGGATTTTCGCAGTGTTTCTGGCCAGTCACATGACCCTGTAAACAATAGTGGGCGGAGCTTTTCTGTACATTGCCAGGAAACAGGAGACTGCCAGACCCAGAGCGACGCCCCCTATATTTTTATTTCAATATTTTCCCACCTGTTCACAGAGGTGGAGTCGCATCTGCAAGGACTTCCTTAAAAAAAAAAAAAGATGGCGGACGTTTCGCAACTTGAGAAAAAGCTGCAAGGGCGCCAAAAAAGTGGAGGTGCCCCCTATATTTTATTTCAATATTTTCCCACCTGTCCACCACAAAAGTGGAGTCGCATCTGCAAGGACTTCCTTAAAAAAAAAAAAGAAAGATGGCGGACGTTTCGCAACTTGAGAAAAAGCTGCAAGGGCGCCAAAAAAGTGGAGGTGCCCAGAAAAATGTGGAGCGCTTGGGGTTGGGGGGGGGGGGCCCATTAACTCTTCACTCACCGTGTATTCTTAGAACATATTAAAGCACCGTGATTGGCTGGCTTTGCGTTCTGGGAGCGCGGTGCCCTCAGATCGCCGCGGGCTGTGAGACAAGAGAGCAGCGCCACCTCTGGGACTTCCTGAGGCATAAATAAGCGCTCGCTATAAATACGGCGTCCTGCGGGGATTCACCGCCCTGGAAGGGCTGCCTGGCGGGATTAACCCCGAGGATGCCGAAGGTGAGCGAGCCGGAGTCATTCCTTCCATTTTGGCTGTGTAAGTCGACGCCGACTGCTGAGACAGGGTGGGGGGCGGAGACAAAGGGGTACCTGCAGGAGAGGTGCAAGGGCCACGTGAAATGGCCTGGAGGGCCAGATTTTTACTTTTTTTTTTTTCAGTGCGCACAAACCCAATATAACACTCAGGTTTTTTTTGTTCCAAAATATAAAAGACGAAGTTGCATCGAGTAAATAGATACCAAACGTGTCAAAATTGCACATCCCTGTGAATCCGGGATAAACTGCAGTACCTAAAAGTGTCCATAGGTGGCGCTTAACGGTTTGATCGTGAATGCAATCACTGCTTTTATTATATTTTTTTTATTTTCTATTTAAAACCCGCAGACACAGCCGGCCCCTGATGGCGCCTATTCACTGCGGCATGACAATCCGGAAAGGGCCGCCGGCTCCCGATGACGTCAGAGAAGAAAACGGGCGGCGTGGGGTCAGCTGACAGAACACCAACCGTTTTTTTTTTTTTTGGACAACCCAATGTGGGGGGGGGGGCGGCATAAGAACAGCGACATGCAAACAGTTCCCTACAGTTGGTTTTATTTAGAAAGCAGCCACAGCCCGAGTAGAAAAGCCGGTCCCCCGCCAGCACTGCTGCAGAGGAAGAGCCTTGTTCCTTGCGGGGAAGCAGTGGTCTCTCTGCAGAGGTCCTACATGCCCCCACTACTGAAAGCAGCCACAACCGAAGTAGAAAAGCCGGTCCCCCGCCAGCACTGCTGCAGAGGAAGAGCCTTGCTCTGGGGGGAAACAGTGGTCTCTCCGCAACTGTCCTAAATGCAACCCACTGCTGAAAGCAGCCACAGCCTGAAGGGAAGAGCCTGTGCCCTGCCGGCATTACTGCAGAGAGGGAGCCTTGTTCCTTGTGGGGAAGCAGTGGTCTCTCTGCAGAGGTCCTACATGCCATCCCCCTTCCCCCCCCCCCATTAAAAGCAGCCACGGGCTAAGTAAAAAAGCCTGTCCCTTGCCAGCATTGCTGCAGAGAGAAAGCCTTGTTCCTTGCGGGGAAGCAGTGGTCTCTCTGCAGAGGTCCTACATGCCCCCACTGCTGAAAGCAGCCACAACCGAAGTAGAAAAGCCTGTCCCCTGCCAGAATGCAGCAGAGAGGGAGCCTCGTTTCTTGTGGGGAAGCAGTGGGCTCTCTGCAGAAGTCCTGCATGCCCCCCTCCTGCTGAAAGTAGCCAAAGCCTGAGTAGAAAAGCCTGTCCCTTGCAAACATTGCTGCAGAGAGGGAGCCTTGTGGGGAAGCAGTGGTCTCTCTGCAGAGGTCCTACATGCCCCCCCCCCTACATTGAAAGCAGCCACAGCCTAGATAGAAAAGCCTGTCCCTTGCCGCCATTGCTGCAGAGCAGGAGCCTCTGTGTGGAAGCAGTAGTCTTTTCGCAGAGGTCCTTCATGTCCCTGCTGCTGAAAGCAGCCACAGCCTGCACAGAAAAGCCTGTCCTTTGCCAGCAAACTTCAGAGAGGGAAGGCAGTAGGTCTCTCCGCAGGGGTCCGGAACGCCCTCTGCGGAGTCAGAGCCCTCCAATCAGCAGAGAGCATGAGCTTGCTAAATTCAGAGCAATAGGTCTGACTCAGTATGGGAGGGGGGGACCTCTGCAGAGAGACCAATGTTTCCTTCTTTGCAGCATGCTGGCAAGGGACAGGCGTTTCTACTCAGGCTGTGGCTGCTTTCACCAGAAGGGGGCGTATAGGACCTCTGCAGAGAGACTACTGCTTCCCCACAAGGAACAAGGCTCCTCTGCTGCATGCTGGCAGGGGACAGGCTTTTCTACTCAGGCTGTGGCTGCTTTCAGCAAGAGGGGCCGTGTAGGACCTCTGCAGAGAGACCGCCGCTTTCCCACAAGGAATACGGCTCCGTCTTATAGCATGCTGGCAGGGGACAGGCTTTTCTAATCAGGCTGTGGCTGCTTTCACCAATGGGGAGGGGTATAGGACCTGTGCATAGAGACCACTGCTTCCCCACAAGGAATACGGCTCCTTTTCCTCTGCATGCTGGCAGGGGACAGGCTTTTCTAATCAGGCTGTGGCTGCTTTCACCAATGGGGAGGGGTATAGGACCTGTGCATAGAGACCACTGCTTCCCCACAAGGAATATGGCTCCTTTTCCTCTGCATGCTGGCAGGGGACAGGCTTTGGCTGCTTTCACCAGGAGGGGGCTGTGCAGAGAGACCACCGCTTCCCCACAAGGAATACGGCTCCTTCTCTGCTGCATGCTGGCAGGGGACAGGCTTTTCTGCTTAGGCTGTGGCTGCTTTCAGCAGGAGGGGGCCTGTAGGACCTCTGCAGAGAGACCACTGCTTCCCCAAAAGTAACAAGGCTCCTTCTCTGCTGCATGCTGGCAGGGGACAGGCTTTTCTACTCAGGCTGTGGCTGCTTTCACCAGGAGGGAGCGTGTAGGACCTCTGCAGAGAGACAACTGCTTCCCCACAAGGAATACGACTCATTCTCTGCTGCATGCTGGCGGGGGACAGGCTTTTCTACTCAGGCTGTGGTTGCTTTCAGCAAGAGGGGCATGTAGGACCTCTGCAGAGAGACCACTGCTTCCCCACAATGCATACAGCTCCCTCTTTATAGCATGCTGGCAGGGGACAGGCTTTTCTACTCAGGCTGTGGCTGCTTTCACCAGGAGGTGGCATGTAGGATCTCTGCAGAGAGTCCACCGCTTCCCCCACAATGAATACGGCTCCCTCTCTGCTGCATGCTGGCAGGGGATAGGCTTTTCTACTCAGGCTGTGGCTGCTTTCAGCAAGAGGGGCATGTAGGACCTCTGCAGAGAGACCACTGCTTCCCCACAAGGAATACGGCTCCCTCTTTACAGCATGCTGGCAGGGGACAGGCTTTTCTACTCAGGCTGTGGCTGCTTTCACCAGCAGGGGGCGTGTAGGATCTCTGCAGTGAGGCCACTGCTTCCCCACAAGGAATACGGCTCCCTCTTTACAGCATGCTGGCAGGGGACAGGCTTTTCTACTCAGGCTGTGGCTGCTTTCACCAGCAGGGGGCGTGTAGGATCTCTGCAGTGAGGCCACTGCTTCCCCACAATGCATACAGCTCCCTCTTTATAGCATGCTGGCAGGGGACAGGCTTTTCTACTCAGGCTGTGGCTGCTTTCACCAGGAGGTGGCATGTAGGATCTCTGCAGAGAGTCCACCGCTTCCCCCACAATGAATACGGCTCCCTCTCTGCTGCATGCTGGCAGGGGATAGGCTTTTCTACTCAGGCTGTGGCTGCTTTCAGCAAGAGGGGCATGTAGGACCTCTGCAGAGAGACCACTGCTTCCCCACAAGGAATACGGCTCCCTCTTTACAGCATGCTGGCAGGGGACAGGCTTTTCTACTCAGGCTGTGGCTGCTTTCACCAGCAGGGGGCGTGTAGGATCTCTGCAGTGAGGCCACTGCTTCCCCACAAGGAATACGGCTCCCTCTTTACAGCATGCTGGCAGGGGACAGGCTTTTCTACTCAGGCTGTGGCTGCTTTCACCAGCAGGGGGCGTGTAGGATCTCTGCAGTGAGGCCACTGCTTCCCCACAATGAATACAGCTCCCTCTCTGCTGCAGGCTGGCAGGGGACAGGCTTTTCTACTCAGCAGGTCCTGGTTTACTCTGGAAATATCATTGAGCTCCATTGGCTGGCTGTATAAAGCTCACAGAGCGCACAGTGAAGGGTTAACGCTCACAGACCGCACAGGGGGGGCGATGTAAACACTCACCGGTGCTGGGGGTGCGGGTCATGGAGCACACCGGGACGGGGACGGCTGTCCGATAACGGGCGGCTCCGCTCTGCTCTCACATGTACGGCGGGTGTCCATAGTCACCGTCTGTTAGTAAACCGTCCCCTGCCAGGAGCCAACATGGCGGGCGAAGCCTCCACCACCCGCACTGCGCATGGGCAGGGGTGATCCGAGCATACTGCGGCTGCGCAAAGTTAGGACTGAACCACTAGGTCTGGGGAGGAACTCCTATACAGATTAGGGGAGCGGGGTACAGAGAATGACCCCCAATTTCTCATCCGGCGCCTCCATTATACGGGAGGATTAAAAATCCCACCGGAGCAGTACAGGGCACCGACACCGCCTGTCTTCCCCCCACCCCCGGCATCACTACGATGGTACAGTCCGAGGCTGCCCGCTGAGCGCCGCTCTGTTTATATTATTATGGAGGATGTGACTGAAAATTATAAGAGATCAATAATTCTACAAATCACCAGAGAATCACTAATCAATAATGTACAGATCACCAGAGGTCACTGATCTATATACAGAGGGGTCAGAGGTCACTGATCTATATACAAAGGGGTCTAGGGCCACTGAACTATATACAGAAGGGTCGGGGGTCACTGATCTATATACAGAGGGGTCGGGGGTCACTGATCTATATACAGAGGGGTCGGGGGTCACTGATCTATATACAGAGGGGTCGGGGGGGTCACTGATCTATATACAGAGGGTCGGGGGGTCACTGATCTATATACAGAGGGGTCGGGGGGGTCACTGATCTATATACAGAGGGGTCGGGGGGGTCACTGATCTATATACAGATGGGTCAGGGTCCACCGATCTATATACAGATGGGTTAGAGGTCACTGATCTATATACAGATTGGTCAGGGTCCACCGATCTATATACAGATGGGTTAGAGGTCACTGATCTATATACAGAGGGGTCGGGGGGGTCACTGATCTATATACAGAGGGGTCGGGGGTCACTGATCTATATACAGAGGGGTCGGGGGTCACTGATCTATATACAGAGGGGTCGGGGGTCACTGATCTATATACAGAGGGGTCGGGGGGGTCACTGATCTATATACAGAGGGGTCGGGGG
>NW_028319777.1:0-82500 GCF_062004578.1 Staurois parvus
TGCAAAATCCCACATACTAATGTTCATGGGGTGACTTGCCACAATAGAGCCTCTAGGTGTGAAGAGACTTTATAGGCACAATGATTCCCTCAGTGACAGATGGGGGTGAGGCCTGGTGACTAGGTTGGGGAGCTATTGTCTTCTGACATTACTCCGACTGCTCCTGTCAGTCTTACCAAGGTGATGCTGCAAGTCAAATATAGCCTACCTCATTTCATAGCTGGAGGAGGTCCAGAATCATCTAGCACTTTCCTCCCCAGCCTAATGCAGGCCATAGACCGGTCGAAAACTGGCCTTTTTTTAATAAAAATAATGAAAAATTGATCGATCGCCCAACGTTACCACCAATGGTAAAAAAATCAGCCAATTTTCGTACCGCCTACGGCCAGCATTTAATTAGTTCTGTCCCTTACAGAGAGCTCCGCTATTATATTTGATATGAAAAAGTATTGCGGTTGCAACAATATATCCATTTGTATCCATTTCGGCTACAGATGTTTTTATTTGGATACAAATGGATACATTTGTTGCAACCGCAAGACTTTTCCTATAAAATATAATAGCAGACTGGAATTCTTTTTCTTCTTCTTTTTCTTCTTCTTCTTGCAGGTCAGGGCTCATGCGTAGGTTTTGTATCGGTACAACGATCGGCCGATTTGCCCATCATTGCCAGGAAAATCAGCCGATCGTCAAAATCGGCTGCGAATTTTCCAACTTTACCAATAAAAAAAATGTGCCAAAAACCCGAAATCCGGCCGACCAATTAACCCACTAACTGTGCGAAAATCGGTTGATTTTTTTTTTCGGCCGAAAAATCAGCCGATTTTCAACCAGTCCATGGCCTGCATAACTGTCCCAGGCCTGCGCTTTTTCAAGCTAATCTCAAGGATAATGTAAAAGACACAAATAAATGGGGCTCTGTAATCACTAATACCTCATTGAATTTATATATTTTTTTTTTTAAATGCAAGCAGTACCTTGACCTTGTATCAGCCTCTTGCAGTCCTTGTACAGCAGAACTCTGACTGGGAGAGGGAGAGGGAAAAGCAGCAGAAGGAGGCAATTAGGTGTGTCGCAGTGCAAGGAGCATGCCGATAAGACTAGAGAGCAGAGTGACGAGCAACCTCCTCAGTATGGTACTCCTCCTTTCACTCTCCAGTCACAGGGTGAGGGTGGGGAGGGGACCTGTAGGTGAAAGTGAAACTGCTGCATATCATGACTGTGCTTTGTGCCAGAACTGTGTAAATCCCAGGAGTGGATGGATAAAACAGCAATCCTTTGGCAGGTGCAAATCTCTTGTGTGTGTGTGTGTGTGTATAAATATATATATATAAATATATATATATATATATATTGTGTGTGTGTGTGTATATATATATATATATATATATATATATATATATGTGTGTGTGTGTGTGTGTCTACTGTATATACACCCCTTGTGAAAAGTAAGATTTTAATCATTATCTCAATGAACACACGAACAATTTCCACAATTTGGACAAACTGACTTTTATAGAACATTTGTTCGGCTCATTACATGGAAGGAAGGTTAATAATATAACTTAGATGACAAAATCATCAGTTTTACTCCAATTAGTTGATGCAAAAATGAATCCACCCGACAACAAGAACTCCTCCATCTAGTATTTTGTATGACCTCCATGATATGTAAGGACGGCACCAAGTCTTCTAGGCATGGAATGGACAAGTTGGTGACATATTGCAACATCGATCTTTTTCCATTCTTCAGGAACGACATCTTTTAGAGCCTGGATGCTGGATGGAGAGTGATGATCAACTTGTCTCTTCAGAATTCCCCATAGGTGTTCGGTTGGGTTCAGATCAGGAGACATACTTGGCCACTGAATCACTTTCACCTTCTTTAGAAATGCAACAGCGTCCTTAGATGTGTGTTTTGGATCATTGTCATGTTAGAAAAGTGCACGACGAGCAAGGGCAGGGAGTGATGGTAGCATTTTCTCTTTCAATATAGAGCAGTACATCTGTGAATTCATAACTCCATCAATGAAATGCAGCTCCCCGACACCAGCAGCACTCATCCAGCCCCACAGAAGAACACTTCCACCTCCATGTTTCTCAGTAGGCACCATGCATTTTTCTTTGTACTCCTCACCTATGTGACACCATACAGTTTTAAAATCATCAGTTCCAAAAACATTTATCTTGGTCTCATCACTCCAGAGTACAGAGTCCCAGGAGTCTTTTTCTTTTTCAGCATGGGCCCTGGCAAATTCTAGGTGGGCTTTTTTGTGCATGGGCTTCAGGAGAAGCTTCCTTCATGAAGGAAACCCATGAATGCCATTCCTCTGCAGTGTACGCCGTATTGTGTCACGGGAAACAATCACCCCAGTTTGGCTTTCTACTTCTTAAGCTAACTGCAGTGAACTTGCATGGCCATTTTCTTCAACCCTTCTCATCAGAAGACGCTCCTGTCAAGGTGTTAATTTCCATGGATGGCCTGGATGTCTCTGTGAGATGGTTGCAGTTCCATCTTTATTATATGTTTGTATCACATTTGCTACAGTATTCACTGATAAGTAAAGCTTTGCTGATCTTCTTGTAGCCTTCACCTTTCTTGTGTAAAGAAATTATTTTCTTTCTCAGGCCTTGTGACAATTCTCTTCCATGTGGTTCCATTGCTGACAGCATGAAATGGGAGGGGTTTTCTTTGTGAAATAACACCCTTTTATCATCAACTGTCTGCTGGACACCTGTTTAATGAATAATTAGACTCACCTGTAGATGAATTCTTGTTAATTACGATTTAGTTGTCTAAAATTTAGCTTTACTCCTAAGACTTTCATTGGGGTGTATTCATTTTTGCAACACGGTCCTGAATTCATTTGTTAGGAAAAATACAGTTTTGTGTGCAAATTATCAAATCGTGTTAGCAATCAATGGCCGACATTTGTGGGAGGATTTTGTAGTATAGTGTCTCATAGAAAATGTGGATTCTGAAAGGAAAGGTTTTCTGACAAATCTGTTGGGGTGTACTTACTTATGCTGAGCACTGTGTATATGTATATATATATATATATAACATTTATTTATTTATGTATTTAGTGTGTGTATTTAGCTTTTTGAATTCAGCTTTAATAAAGTTTTCCAATAAATACATAAGCCAACTAAACAGTATTTTTTTTTTTTTTATAATGAACGTTAACACGTTCGCCAAGTCGCCAGGGGGATGTCATGGAATACCAGTTGGGTTTTAAGGTGAAAATAGTACCGAGTGTCATTTATCTAATACCTCAAAGGAGGATTAGACACTTGGCTGCAGCTGACACAACCAATAATGATCGGCGTGAAAGACGCCAACACTAACGCAGCTTTAAGATGAAAGGGACGACGGTGCAAGCGAAAACTGCGCAAATGACTCCACTCGGTCAGGTAGAACTGGAATGGACACAGTAAGCTCAGCTGACATTTCAACAGATTCATCTGTCACAGCAACTTACATTATTGGAGATAAAAGCTCTTTGTATTATACAGCATACAGCATGTCTTGGGCTGAACTGCAGCTGAACTGCAGCTGGGAAGGAACTACAAGAGCCAGCATGCCTTCATGATAGTCCATGCAGGACTTGCAGTTGCTGTCTGGCTTGTTCAGCATGTCCTTGTGTTATAATATTCTTATCTCATACCGAGAGCCATCTTGTTATTCTGCACAGATTCTGTATACCGTACATGCAACAGAAGAATGTAAATGTATTGGGAGGTCTTCGTCAAATCAAGGTTACCGACTCCTCTTATATAATAGTCTTTTATGGCTGCCTCTTTGTAGTCTGTAAGGAACTATTAAAGCATTTTTCTCAATTTTTTTCCCTTTAAAATCTAGTCTAAAATATAAAAAATAAATGCTACTTATTAATGAGAAACCTGAGCCTGGGATGATGCACACAACCACTTTGATAAAATCAACATCACATTAGAAGTGCCCATTCACATCAGAAGTCCCCCGCAATACACCAGAGGTCCTCCATCACACCAGAGGCCCTCCCTCACATCAGAGGTCTTCCCATCACATCAGAGGTCCCTTATCACATCAGAGGTCCTCCATCACATCGGAGGTTCCCTCCATCACATCAGAGGTTCACCCCATCACATCAGAAGTCCCCCCATCACATCAGAGGTCCTCCATCATGTCAGTGGTCCACCCCATCACATCAGATTCCTCCTATACTTCAGAGATCCCCCTATCATGTCAGAAGTCCTCTGCATTATGTTAGGGCCTAAATCACATCATAGGTCCTCCATCACATCAGAAGTCCCCCCCACCATCACATCAGAGGTCCTCCATCACATCAGAGGTCCCCCCATCACATCAGATCACTCCTATCACATCTATACTTCAGAGTCCCCCTATTATGTCAGAAGTCCCCTTCATTATGTTAGGGCCTCAATCACATCAGAAGTCCCCCCCACCATCACATCAGAGGTCATCCATCACATCAGAGGTCCTTCCATCACATCAGAGGTCCTCCATCACATCAGAGGTCCCCCCCATCACATCAGATTCCTCCTATCACATCTATACTTCAGAGGTCCCCCTATCATGTCATAAGTCCCCTGCATTATGTTAGGGCCTCCATCACATCAGAGGTTCACCCCCCCCCATCACATCAGAGGTCCTTCATCACATCAGAGGTCCTCCATCACATCAGAAGCCCCCCCCATCACATCAGAGGCCCTCCATCAGATCAGAGGTCCCCCCATCACATCAGATCCTTCCTATCACATCTATACTTCAGAGTCCCCCTATCATGTCAGAAGTCCACTTCATTATGTTGGGGCCTCCATCACATCAGAAGCCCTTATTATGGCAGAGGTCCCCTCATCACGTCAGAAGCTCCCATTGCCTCAGAGATCCCCCTACCATGTCAGAGTTCCCCTATTACAATAGAGGTCCTCCCTATATATCAAAGCCCCTCCTATACTTCAGCAGTAGGAGAAGTAGGCAGTGTTACAATAAAAGGAGTGAGCAGTGAGGTAGAAGAAAGAGAGGATAGTGGGGTAGTAAGAAGGGTGGGTGGTGGGGCAGAAGGAAAAAGTTGCAGTGTGGTGGTAGTATAAGTGGGCAGTGGGTTAGAAGGAAGAGTATGTAGTGGTGCAGTTGGAAGAGTGTATAGTAGGGCAGAAGGAAGGGTGGGTGGTGGGGCAGAAGGAGAAAGCAGCAGTGGGGTGGTAGCAAAAGTGGGAAGTGGTATTGTAGGAGTGGTTATTGGTGCAGTTGGAGGAAAGGACACTAGAGCCAAAGAAGGGGTGGAGAGTGCAGAAGTAGGAAGGTGGATAGGGGTGCAGTAGGAGGAGTGGGAAGTGGAGCAGTGGGTAAGTAGACAGTGGGGCAGAAGGAGGAGTGGGCAGTGGCACAGAAGGAGAAGTGAGCTTTGGGGCAGTGGTGTAATAGAACGAATGAGTAGTGGCGCAGTAGAATGAGTGAGAAGTGGTGCAGTAGAATGAGCAAGCAGTGGTGCAGTAGAATGAGTGAGCAGTGATGCAGTAGAATGAGTGAGTAGTGATGCAGTAGAATGAGTGAGTAGTGGTGCAGTAGAATGAGTGAGCAGTGGTGCAGTAGAATGAGGGAGAAATGGTGCAGTAGAACGAGTGAGCAGTGGTGCATTAGAACAAGTGAGCAGTGGTGCAGTAGAATGAGCGAGTAGTGGTGCAGCAGAATGAGCGAGTAGTGGTGCAGTAGAATGAGTGAGCAGTGGTGCAGTAGAAAGAGTGAGCAGTGGTGCAGTAGAACTAGCGAGTAGTGGTGCAGTAGAATGAGGGAGCAGTGGTGCAGTAGAACGAGCGAGTAGTGGTGCAGTAGAATGAGTGAGCAGTGGTGCAGTAGAATGAGGGAGAAATGGTGCAGTAGAACGAGTGAGCAGTGGTGCATTAGAACAAGTGAGCAGTGGTGCAGTAGAATGAGCGAGTAGTGGTGCAGCAGAATGAGCGAGTAGTGGTGCAGTAGAATGAGTGAGCAGTGGTGCAGTAGAAAGAGTGAGCAGTGGTGCAGTAGAACTAGCGAGTAGTGGTGTAGTAGAATGAGTGAGCAGTGGTGCAGTAGAATGAGTGAGCAGTGGCGCAGTAGAATGAGTGATTAATGGTGCAGTAGAATGAGTGAGCAGTGGTGCAGTAGAATGAGTGAGTAGTGGTGCAGTAGAATGAGTGAGCAGTGGCGCAGTAGAATGAGTGATTAATGGTGCAGTAGAATGAGTGAGCAGTGGTGCAGTAGAATGAGTGAGTAGTGGTGCAGTAGAACTAGCGAGTAGTGGTGCAGTAGAACTAGCGAGTAGTGGTGCAGTAGAACTAGCGAGTAGTGGTGCAGTAGAACGAGTGAGCAGTGGCGCAGTAGAACGAGTGAGCAGTGGCGCAGTAGAACGAGTGAGCAGTGGCGCAGTAGAACGTGTGAACAGTGGCGCAGTAGAACGAGTGAGCAGTGGCGCAGTAGAACGAGTGAGCAGTGGCGCAGTAGTACGAGTGAGCAGTGGCGCAGTAGAATGTGTGAACAGTGGTGCAGTAGAACGAGTGAGCAGTGGTGCAGTAGTACAAGTGAGCAGTGGTGCAGTAGAATGTGTAAACAGTGGTGCAGTAGAACGAGTGAGCAGTGGTGCAGTAGTACAAGTGAGCAGTGGTGCAGTAGAATGTGTAAACAGTGGTGCAGTAGAACGAGTGAGCAGTGGTGCAGTAGAATGAGTAAGCAGTGGTGCAGCAGAACGAGTGGGCAGTGGTGCAGTAGAACGAGTGAGCAGTGGTGCAGTAGAACGAGTGAGCAGTGGTGCAGTAGAAAGAGTGAGCAGTGGTGCAGTAGAACGAGTGAGCAGTGGTGCAGTAGGTAGCATCCACAGAAGGTGGTATAGAGATAACGGGCAGAAGGTGAAGTAGACTGGGTGGTCTGACAGTTATTAAACAGTAACAAGATTTTTAAAGCAGACATCAACATGAATCTTATAAATAATAATAACATAAATAATTCCGAAGATCTGAACACATGTTCCAGAACACGCAGTGCAGAACACGGACAGCCCTGGGCATGTCACCATGTGAGGTTGGAGGTGAGAGAAGAGCGGCAGTCACCTGATACCCGGTTACAAGTCCCATAGTACAGACAGGACGGGGAGCTGTCCGCACTTAGCGGTGCTGAAAAGGCTCCACTCACCAGCTGCTGCTCCCCCACAGGAACCGATCATTTTCCCTCGGCAGCCTTCATCTGTGCCCATCCAAACATGAAATATACATTCGTTGTCTCATGTAGGTGAAGATCAGCGTTTTACATCAACACTAACTAGACTGCCGTATATATCTACATATGAGCGAGACACTCTGACATTTCACATGATGTGCAAATATAAAAAAGAAATACAATAACAGGTCTGCCTTGATTTACACATTACAAATGAAGTCCATCCAAGCCGAAAACTAGGCCATCTCACCCATTCGTCCCCCAAAGGTGTATTTATTACTGGAGTATCTCATACACCCAATAGATTTTGTCCAGTTTCATGTTTTGTTTTGGGGTTTTTTTGTTATCTAACAAGCCCCTGAAAATGGTATCTGAAATGTAATTGGTTACTTACTACATGCAATACATATACTGTAATTCTGTTACCTGAGGTTCCCCTAGAAAAGAGTGCTTGACATGCAGCAGTTCACTACTTAGGGCATATCTGTCTTAGAGGATCCCTCTTGCTGTATTGTTGGATCCTGAACCCACCATTAACACTTCTTACCTACACTCCTAGGGTGAGACATTTGTTCTGCAGCATTGTTAGGTCAGATTCACACCTTTGTGTTTCTGTAACACACAATAAAACTGAATAAATATACTGTGTGTCAAGGCAATGCAGAGATCATGGAGATTTAAGGTGCCTTTCATTTTGGAGCAGTAGAAAGAGTGCCCCATCATTGGTATTAGTGGGAGGAATAGTGCCCCATCATTGGTATTAGTGGGAGGAATAGTGCCCCATCATTGGTATTAGTGGGAGGAATAGTGCCCCATCATTGGTGTCAGTGGGAGGAATAGTGCCCCATCATTGGTGTCAGTGGGAGGAATAATGTCCCATCATTGGTATTAGTGGGAGGAATAGTGCCCCATCATTGGTATCAGTGGGAGGAATAGTGTCCCATCATTGGTATCAGTGGGAGGAATAGTGTCCCATCATTGGTATCAGTGGGAGGAATAGTGCCCCATCATTGGTGTCAATGGGAGGAATAGTGCCCCATCATTGGTGTCAGTGGGAGGAATAGTGCCCCATCATTGGTATTAGTGGGAGGAATAGTGCCTCATCATTGGTATCAGTGGGAGGAATAGTGCCCCATCATTGGTATTAGTGGGAGGAATAGTGCCTCATCATTGGTATCAGTGGGAGGAATAGTGCCCCATCATTGGTGTCAATGGGAGGAATAGTGCCCCATCATTGGTGTCAGTGGGAGGAATAGTGCCCCATCATTGGTATCAGTGGGAGGAATAGTGCCCCATCATTGGTGTCAATGGGAGGAATAGTGCCCCATCATTGGTGTCAGTGGGAGGAATAGTGCCGCATCATTGGTATCAGTGGGAGGAATAGTGCCCCATCATTGGTATCAGTGGGAGGAATAGTGCCCCATCATTGGTATTAGTGGGAGAAATAGTGCCCCATCATTGGTGTCCGTGAGAGGAATAATGTCTTATCACTGGTACCAATGGGAGGAATAGTACCCCATCATTGGTGTCAGTGGGAGGAGTAGTGCCCCAGCGCTGGTGTCAGTGGAAGAAACAGTGCCCCATCATTGGGAGTCAGTGGAAGGAATAGTGCCCCAAGGGATGGACAAAGGCAAGCAAAAGGCCACATTCTGCCCCTGGGGCAGTTTGGAGACCAGTGTACTAGGTGAAGGAAGATGAGGACTTCTACAAAGGTGGAAGTGCGCTTTAAAATACTAAAAATCATCTACTATGGGAGGGATGGGGCAGAATTTCTACAAAGATGGAGTTGTTCTTTAAAGCACTGGGGGTCATCTACGAGGGAAGGTGCAGGATTGTTACAAAGGTGGAGCTGGGCTTTCAAACATCCGGGTCATCTACTACACAAAGGAGAGGGCGGGATATCTACAAAGGTGGAGTTGTGCTTTAAAGTACTGGGGTCATCTACTATGCAAGGAAAGGGGCAGGATATCTACAAAGGTTCAGCCGGGCTCTAAAGCACTGGGGTCACCTACTAGACGAGGGAAGGGGCAAGATTCCAATAACATGATTTTGTCAAGTCTGTTCGTTTCTGGATGAATGTCACAATGTAATAATAAATTCATCCTAAAGGCGCCCATTTCAAACAATTATCTCACACTGAACAGAACCCGGAGCTGCTGATTTTCTACTTCTGATTACTGGATCACAGCTGCATGAATTTACATCTCATTATTTCAACATTATTGCAATCTGCTCTGAAACACCTTGAACTCACTTTACGCAATTCACCTTAAATTGTCCCCATCATGCACAGAGGAACAGTGGAAAGAGCCACCATTGTCCTTAGGTGGACAATTCACTAGGACCCAGAGGCCCTTGTCCCCCATGCCGCAGTGGTGTCACCAGTTCTCAGTTCCTAGTGAACAGAAATGCCACTTCAAAAAATATATTGTACATATTTGCTTTTACTACATACGGCTCAGAGGTATGCTTTAATGGTAGAGGTCCTCTAAGGAGGAAAGGTCTATTATTATTATACAGTATTTATATAGCGCCAAAAAGTTTGCTCAGCGCTGTACATTATAGTGGGAGACAGTAGGAGGCCTTGTGAGGGGAGAAGAGTACGTGTTGGGTGGTATTTGGATATCAGGTCAGTGAGGTAGTTTGGGGCAGTGTTATGAATAGCTTTGTATGAATAGGCATATTCAATATATATATATATATATATATATATATGTATATATATAAAAATTATATATAAATATAATATGTATGTTTATATATGTATATATATATTGTATGTTGACATGTGTTTTTTTATATATTACAAAATATATGAGAAATGTTTTTACAAATACATTTTTCAAATGTACTGTATGTCTTCAAAAACACATTTCATTTTAACATACAATTTTGTCCGTATTCAATATATTTAAATATATATATATTGTATGTTGAAATGTGTTTTTTATATATTACAAAATACATGAAAAATGTTTTATATAAATGTTTATATATGTATATATTATATGTGTATATATATATATATATTTAAATATATTGAATTGGAACATAATTGTAGTATTTCAAATATATGTCAATATTTGTAAAAACATTTTTCATATATTTTGTAATATATAAAAAATTCATTTTAACATACAATTTTGTTCGTATTCAATATATTTAAATATATATATATATATATATATTCTTCCCAAATATATTGACATATATTTGAAATACTACAATTTTGGGCGTATTCAATATATATATATGTTAAAAAAAAATCTGAAGAATATATTTAAAAAAAATATTTTTCATTTATTTTGTAATATATAAAGAACACATTTCAACATACAGTGTATATATATTTCAAATATATGTCAATGTATTTGGGAAGGATATTTTTTAAATATATTTTCCTTCCATGTAGTTGGAAACACCCCCCCATGCATTTCACTTGATGTAACACAAGTCACTGGTACTGAAGTACATGGCACTCATCAGCCCGAGTCTAACAGGGCATACTATGCAAAGCATGTCAGTGAAACACAACACTCAATAGTAAAACAACCCCAACAGATCACATGACCGGATCATACAAAACGCCAGCTTTACCGTCACACCCGAGTGCAACACCCAAGTGGCACCTGCTGCATCCCTGGAAAGACACGTGACAGTAACAAAGCCACCCGCAAAGAACTGTTTGTATATAAAATAGTCACATACAAAACTAACCTCTGTACAATATTTATAATATAACAAATAACAAGATCTTTCTGTGAAAATAAACTCCGAGCACATATGGCCGCTCCCTGCCTCTGACAGCCAGGTCTCTGATCAAAACTTCACATTTTAGTTACTTTTGCTCTTCAAATTGTTTCAGCTGGGCAGAAACAAAAGATAAAATTACCTCCTACGATGCACTGGGGGCTTTCCTTGATTTGTTTATGTATGATCTTTGCTTTTCAGTCAGCATGGCATAGTAAAGGAGTCAAAACAGAAATGAAACGAGCGCTGGACAAAGCACAGAACGCGACTAGCATGAAAGGCAAACACCAAAAGCCTCCCAAATATGAATATGAACAGAACATGCAGCGCTAATAGAGATCAATCATACATGTATAAATGGTACATAATAAAAAAAAAAAAAAAAATGATATGGCGACCACCGCTAAGTGATGACCTGTCTAAGCGTTCACAAATTAGAATAGCATTAAATATCTCCAGCGAGAGTGTTCTTGTGGTACATAGTGCACAATTTCAAAATGAAGTGAAAAAATTGGTGACTTCCGTGACCATATTCCTCCCACCGAAACGAGTGTAGATTGCACTAACCAGAAAGCGCAATGGTAATGCGCATTTGAGTATTAACCAACTCCTGGTCATCTGTCTTTTGAGAACGTGCAAGCGCACGAAACGCATTAGGGGGTTGCCTCACACTTGCCTCACACCCTGTGACGTCACACCGCACGGCCCCTGTGGACGGCCGGCGGCCATTGCTTTTGGATTACTTTTGGGATTGCTTGTCAGCAGCTGCTTACTATAGAATGTGAGTAGCATACCTACTGTTTTGTTCTTTTACTCCTGTGGCTAATAAAAGTACTACACTATTAGATCTTTTTGTTGCTCTGGCTCGTTTCTTGCGAGCCCCCCTTTTCAAGGCTTGTTTGGGACCATCTGGTGGCCACATTGGGAATGGTTAATCTCCCCCTGCTGGTGAGACGAGTGCACACCCCCTGACATCTGGAGACTCTGAGGTTATGATACTTTGCCCAGCTGACGCTAGCCTGATGACCGTCCCAGGGATCCAGCTTTACTAGACGGATGACCAGGAGTTGGTTAATACTGAAATGCGCATTACCATTGCGCTTTCTGGTTAGTGCAATCTACACTCGTTTCGGTGGGAGGAATATGGTCACGGAAGTCACCAATTTTTTCACCACTTCATTTTGAAATTGTGCACTATGTACCACAAGAACACTCTCGCTGGAGATATTTAATGCTATTCTAATTTGTGAACGTTTAGACAGGTCATCACTTAGCGGTGGTCGCCATATCATTTTTTTTTTTTTTTTTTTTTATTATGTACCATTTATACATGTATGATTGATCTCTATTAGCGCTGCATGTTCTGTTCATATTCATAGTAGAGGAGTCGGCCGCAGATGCACAGCTCTGGCTGGATAGCTGCTAATCTGCATATGAGTTGGTTTACTACAGCAAGTAACGCTGTCTCACCACCCTATAGCAGAAATACTGCTACAGGGCGGCAGGGCTGCGCAAAATCACGTATATATACGTGATTTCGCATTTCAGGGTAGGGGGCGCCATTGACGGCTTCAGCGGTCGATCACAGGGTCCTGGCTGGTGATTCCCCGCCGGCACCCGGTGATCGCCGACTATCGCTGACAGGGGAGAGGTCTGTATGTAAACAATACAGATCTCTCCCCTGTCAGCTCCAGCACACTGCTTTGTATGGTTCTGCATAGCAGAGCAATTCAAAGCAATGTGCTTGCACAGTAAAGTACACACACAGCCCACTATGTAAAACACACACAGCACACAGTTAACCCTTTGATTGCCATAGATGTTAACCCCTTCCTGCCCAGTGCCATTAGTGCAGTGTAAGTGCTTTTTATTAGCACTGACCACTGTATTGGTGTCACTGACATCCCCAATGACACCAATACAGTGACACCACTGTATTGGTGTCACTGGGGATGTCTGTGGCAGTTAGTCAGTACCCCCCCCCCCCCCCCCCCCCCCCCCGCCAGTGTCACAGTGTCAGAATGCCCGCCGCAGTCCCGCTACAAGTCTCTGATCACCGCCATTACTAGCATAAAAAAAAATCCCAGTATCTATACCGCCATTTGTAGACGCTATAACGTTCATGTAAGCCAAATAATTTACACGTATTGGGATTTTTTTTTTAGCAAAGACACGGAGCAGAATACATTTTGGCCTAAATTTATGACTAAATTTGTTTTTTTTTTCGTTTTTTTGCTGGTCGTGTTTTATAGCAAAAAGTCAAAAACAAAGTTTTTTCTCAAAATTGTCATTTTTTTTGTTTATAGCGTAAAAAATTAAAAACGCAGAGGCAAATACCACTGAAAGAAAGCTAAATTCGGGAAAAAAAAAGGACAGAAATTGAATTTGGATTGTGTGATGCGCAATTGTCAGTTAAAGCAACCCAGCGCCGTATTGCAAAAAACGGCCTGGTCAGGAAGGGGGGTAAATCCTCTGGAGGGCGAGGGGTTAAAGTGGAACTAAACACTCCTATCTTTTTCAGGCAAGTAAGCTGCCATCTTAGCCTCTGTTTGATCTGTAAGTGCAATGAGATCACAAGATGCACATGTGATCAGTTATAACACCAGCCATTCGATGGTTTGACAGTCTGGATGAGAGCACAAGCAATTTGAATGTTAGCATTCCCAGCATGCTGGGAATGTAATTGTCTTTTGAAACCATTAAATTGATGAGTTTAGTTCCACTTTAAAAGCAGATGCTTGCCTTTTTTTTTGTTTTCGCTTTATTGCACTCTATGGCCTTGATTCATCAAGCTGCAATTGCACATACGGCCTGTTGGCCAGCATGCAAGGCATGCCATAATGACATACAATAATATTACCAGAGGGACCACTTTGGAATGCCTTACTTGACCATCAAGAGATCTTAAGTGCTTCTGCAGATCACAGCTATTAACATTGCTGGTTTATCAACTCACACATTACATTTCAACTACTATTAATTTTAATATATAAATCTTTTACACCGAATAAAGGAGAGTAGCAGGAGGTGCATCATTTACAATATATACAACGCTCTCTATATTAGTCAGTATAAGTGGAAATGTAAAGACCAGAAATACTGTGCAGAGATCTGACAATGTGCTCCCAGCTACCTGAAAGGAGGCGGTGTAGCTGTATATGCTTTAATTATTTCCAAGGACAATGTTGCTCAGTCAATGCACTGAGCTTGTCATTCCCAATAGAGATTTGTAGTGGCACAGTGTAATAAATGGCAGATAGATAGATAGATAGATAGATAGATAGATAGATAGATAGATAGATAGATAGATAGATAGATAGATAGATGGGGGGGTGAGAGAGAGAGAGGGGGGGAGAGATAAATAGATAGATAAGATAGAGATGGATAAGAGATAGATAGATAGATAGATAGATAGATAGATAGATAGATAGATAGATAGATAGATAGATAGATGGGGGGGGGGATGAGAGGGGGGGGGGGAGAGATAAATAGATAGATAAGATAGAGATGGATAAGATATAGATAGATAGATAGATAGATAGATAGATAGATAGATAGATAGATGGGGGGGGGGGGGGGGGAGGAATGAGAAAGATCCAGGACAGCCAATATGATCATCATACAAGAGTGGGGTCTCTGGAGAGGGACCACCAGGGTAATACATGAGACATTTTTGGATGGGGGGAGGTTTTTCGGGTTAATTCTTTTTATCATTGTTGGAATAAAAAAAAGTGCTACATTCTCCCCTACCTCTCAGGATTGGTGTCACAGGGGAAGAAATTACTCCGTAAACTGAATTATGTGCCCCCCCCCCTTCATATAGCATTTAATTCTACAGTACGGGTGCTTACTCATTAAAGATAAAGTGCCCCCTTCTGGTCATGGACTGGAGCCATCTTTGCAGGGGGTCATGATGACCACCAAATGGGGTGGCATATACTCTACTTTTGGGAAAGGAAGGGGTGGCTGATCAATCACCAAAGTAAAATTCTAAGCTATTGATTTTTTGTTCGGGGGGGCCTAATTACAAATTGGGGGCACACAAGCTCCCTGTTTACTGGATATGGGGAACAATGAATAAACAGCATCTGAGCAACACATTTAAACCTCCTGCCCCTATCTGGGGGGAGGGAGTATTTTGGTCAGTGGACCACTGAGCTGGCAGCCCATCTGTTCCGGGAGGTCTCCGGCGATCCATCCCTGGCAGGTTGAACATTCTGTAGTCAATGGGGAAGCTTAGCCATTGGATCATAGGTGGCCATGTCTCCCTGTTGGGGAATGTCTCTGGTGATCCAACCCTGACACAGCACTCCACACTTAATCTGGGGTAGGCTGGACTTTCTGTAATCCCTACACAAGATTAACCCTTTACATCTAGGGGATTTGTGACACCAACCCCATCCCACAATCCAGCACATTTCAGGTTGCACCCCACAGGGCAAAGGTAGTCATCAAGGTGGCCCATTACCCAGAGCACTGTGGGCCAATATAAGAGTTTTATTTTTCCCGTGTCCCTCACCCTCCATGCCCAGAACAATTTGAATTTGAGGGACATTTTTTGACCACCAAGATTGCAGTTAATCTGTTTGGGGATATCCCACCGTGACACAGCAGACTTAATCTCGGGTAGACTGGGCTTTCTAATCCTTGGGCAAGCTTAACTCTTTCAGTTTGGGGGTCATATTGGGACTCTTGAGATAGCAGCCCATCTGTCACTATTCAGGGATGTCTCTGGTGATACAGCACTCCAGACCTTCCCTGTGGCAGGCTGGGCTTCCCTGTAATCCCTGGACAAGGTTAACCCCTTATATACGGGTGGCTACTGCAGACTGCCAAAGTGGCAACCCATCTGTCCTTGTTCGATGATCCAACCCTGACACAGCAGACTTACTCTCGGGTAGATTGAGCTTTCCGCATCCCTGAGGAAAGCTCAACCCTTTAAATATGGGGGCCATATTTGGGCTCCCAAGGTAGCAGCCTGTCTGTCCCTGCTTGGGGTGTCACTGGTGTTCCAGCCCTGACACCTTACTCCAAACTGACTCCAGGGTAGGTTGGACATTCTGTAATCAATGGGGAGGCTTAACCCCTTAATTATAGGTGGCAACTTTAAATATGGGTGGCAACTTTGCACTGCCAAGGCAGCACATCCACCCCTATTCAGAGAGATCTCTGGTGATCCAGCCCTGACACAGCACTGCAGACTTACTCTAGAGGTAGGTTGGACTTTCTGTAATCCGTGGAAAGACTAACCCTTTAAAAACAGGGAGCAAATGGGGAGCAACTTTGGACTTCCATCTGTACCTGTCTGGAGATGTCTCTGGTCATCCAACCCTGAGATAATACTCCAGATTTACTCTGGGTATGTTGGAATTTCTGTAATCCCAAGGCAAACTCAACCCTTCAATTGCGTGGGCCATATTTGGGCTCCCAAGGTGGCAACCTATCTGTCCCTGTTTGGGGTGTCTGTGGTGATCCAATCCTGACACAGCACACCAGACTTACTTGGAGGTAAGATGGGCAAGCCTAACCCTTTAAACATGGATGGCAACTTTGGATCGCCAAGGTGGCAGCCCATGCATCCCTGTCCTGAGATGTCTCTGGTGATCCAACCCTGACATAGCACACCAGACTTACTCTGGGGGTAGGCTGGACTTTCTATAATCCTGAGGCATGCTCAACCCGTCCCTATCTGTCCCTGCTTGGGGTGTCACTGGTGATCCAAACCTGACACATCACTCCATACTTAATCTGAGAGAGGTTGTACAATCTGTAATCAGTGGGGAAGTTTAACCATTTGATTATAGGTGGAAACTTTGGCCGCCAAGGTGGCAACCCATCTGTCCCTGTTTGGAGATGTCTCTGGTGATCCAGATCCGACACAGCGCTCCAAACCTACTCTGGGGTTGGACTTTCTGTAATTCTAAAGCGAGCTCAACCCTTTAGTTATGGGGGCCATATTTGGGCCTCCAAGGTCACAACCTATGCCCTACTTTGAGGTGTCTCTGGTGATCCAATCCAGACACATCACTCCAGACTGTCTCTGGGGTTAGGTTGGACTTTCTGCAATCCTGAGGCAAGTGCAACCCTTTAATTATAGGGGGGGGCATATTTGAGCCCCCAAGGGGGCCACCTATATGTCCCTGTTTGGGGTGTCTCTGGTGATCCAATTCTGAGACATCACTCAAAATTATTCTGGGGTCAGCTTCGACCTTCTGTATTCCCTGGGCAAGCTTCACCCTTTAAACATGGGTGGCAACTGCAGACCTCCAAGGTGGCAGCCCATCTGTCCCTGTTCAGTGCTGTCTCTGGTGATCCGATCCTGAGACATCACTCCAGACTGACTCTGGGGGTAGGTTGGACTTTCTGCAATACCAAGGCAAGCTCAATCCAATAATTATAGGGGGGGCACCTATCTGTCTCTGTTTGGGGTGTCCCTGGTGATCCGATCCTGAGACTGGCTCTGGGGGTAGGTTGGACTTTCTGCAATCCCAAGGCCAGCTCAATCCATTAATTATAGGGGGGCCACCTATCTGTCTCTGTTTGGGGTGTCTCTGGTAATCTGATCCTGAGAAATCACTCCAGACTGACTCTGGGGGGAGGTTGGACTTTCTGCAATACCAAGGCAAGCTCAATCCAATAATTATAGGGGGGGCACCTATCTGTCTCTGTTTGGGGTGTCCCTGGTGATCCGATCCTGAGACTGGCTCTGGGGGTAGGTTGGACTTTCTGCAATCCCAAGGCAAGCTCAATCCATTAATTATAGGGGGGCCACCTATATGTCTCTGTTTGGGGTGTCTCTGGTGACCCAATCCTGAGACATCACTTCAGACTGATTCTGGGGGTAGGTTGGACTTTCTGCAATCCCAAGGCCAGCTCAATCCATTAATTATAGGGGGGCCACCTATCTGTCTCTGTTTGGGGTGTCTCTGGTAATCTGATCCTGAGAAATCACTCCAGACTGACTCTGGGGGGAGGTTGGACTTTCTGCAATACCAAGGCAAGCTCAATCCAATAATTATAGGGGGGGCACCTATCTGTCTCTGTTTGGGGTGTCCCTGGTGATCCGATCCTGAGACTGGCTCTGGGGGTAGGTTGGACTTTCTGCAATCCCAAGGCAAGCTCAATCCATTAATTATAGGGGGGCCACCTATATGTCTCTGTTTGGGGTGTCTCTGGTGACCCAATCCTGAGACATCACTCCATACTGACTCTGGGGGTAGGTTGGACTTTCTGCAATCCCAAGGCCAGCTCAATCCATTAATTATACGGGGGGCACCTATCTGTGTCTGTTTGGGGTGTCTCTGGTGACCTAATCCTGAGAAATCACTCCAGACTGCCTCTGGGGGTAGGTTGGACTTTCTGCAATCCCAAGGCCAGCTCAATCCATTAATTATAGGGGGGGGCACCTATCTGTCTCTGTTTGGGGTGTCTCTGGTGATCTGATCCTGAGACTGGCTCTGGGGGTCGGTTGGATCTTCTATAATCCCTAGGCCAGCTCAATCCATTAATTATAGGGGGGCCACCTATCTATTTCAGTTTGGGGTGTCTCTGATGATCCAATCCTGAGACATCACTTCATACTGATTCTGGGGGTAGGTTGGACCTTCTATAATCCCTAGGTCAGCTCAATCCATTAATTATAGGGGGGGCACCTATCTGTCTCAGTTTGGGGTGTCTCTGGTGACCCAATCCTGAGAAATCACTCCAGACTGACTCTGGGGGTAGGTTGGAATTTCTGCAATCCCAAGGCAAGCTCAATCCATTAATTATAGGGGGGCCACCTATCTGTCTCTGTTTGGGGTGTCTTTGGTGACCCAATCCTGAGAAATCACTCCATACTGACTCTGGGGGTAGGTTGGACCTTCTATAATCCCAAGGCAAGCTCAATCCATTATTTATAGAGGGGCACCTATCTGTCTCAGTTTGGGGTGTCTCCGGTGACCCAATTCTGAGACATCACTTCAGACTGATTCTGGGGGTAGGTTGGACCTTCTATAATCCCTAGGCAAGCTCAATCCATTAATTATACGGGGGGCACCTATCTGTCTCAGTTTGGGGTGTCTCTGGTGACCCAATCCTGAGACATCACTCCAGACTGACTCTGGGGGTAGGTTGGACCTTCTATAATCCCAAGGCAAGCTCAATCCATTATTTATAGGGGGGGCACCTATCTGTCTCTTTTTGGGGTGTCTCCGGTGACCCAATCCTGAGACATCACTTCAGACTGATTCTGGGGGTAGGTTGGACCTTCTATAATCCCTAGGCAAGCTCAATCCATTAATTATACGGGGGGCACCTATCTGTCTCAGTTTGGGGTGTCTCTGGTGACCCAATCCTGAGATGTCACTCCAGACTGATTCTGGGGGTAGGTTGGACCTTCTATAATCCCTGGGCAAGCTTCACCCTTAAACATGGGTGGTAACTACAAACCGCCGAGGCGGCAGCCCATCTGTTCCCATTCGGGGACGTCTCTGGTGATCCAGCGCTGACACCGCAGGCTTACTCTGAGGTAGGTTGGGCTTTCCTGTAATCCCCAAGCAGGCTTAACCCTTTACCTCTAGGAGATGTTTGTTGCCCCCCCCCCCCCCAGTACATTCCAGGTTGCACCCTACAGGTGAAAGGCAATCATCAAGGTGGCTCATTAGAGTAGTTTTGGTCAATATTATCGTTCTTCTGTTTTTTCTGCCCTGTGCCCCTTCTCCTACCATGCCCTGGGCAGCTGCCCCTACCGCCCCCCCCCCCCCCCCCCTCCTTGTGGCCCCCAGGGCTCCCCCCCTACCTGATGATATCGTCATTATGGCCCATGTAGAATTTCTGCTTGTGCTCCCGGGTGTTGTAGACCACCCCGACCCCGGCCACGAAGTAGACGATCTCCTTGGCCGCCGTGTAGTAGAGGTTGTTCCGGCACTGGTGGCCCCGGTAGCCGTAGACCCACTCCAGGCGGAGGTGGCAGTTGGGGGCAGTCCTGTCTGTCATCTCCCCCCTGGGGTTAGGACCGGGTCGGTCGGAGAGATGTGTGGGGGAGGGGGGGGGGGGCGCACAGGCTGATTATCCGGAGCAGGTCGGGGAGAAGCTGCTGCAGGCAATGCGCATGGTGCTGCTGGCCGCTGTCCTTGGTGCTGATCGCCTCCAGTCCGCTCCGACCGATCCCTGCCGACGGAGCCCTGCCTGCACCGCCTGGATGACGGGGATTGGCTGGGGAGGGCGGATGGAAGGCAGGCTGGGCCAATCACAGGCCGCCTTGATTTCATTCCCATTCCCACTGCCTGCCTGGGTGGCAATTAAAGGGACAGAGGCACTGCGAGGAAGGCACAGAGTGCTGGGACTGGGGGAGAGGGACTGACTGCTGGGACTGAGGGAGAGGGACTGACTGCTGGGACTGGGGGAGAGGGACTGACTGCTGGGACTGAGGGAGAGGGACTGACTGCTGGGACTGAGGGAGAGGGACTGACTGCTGGGACTGAGGGAGCAGGACTGACTGCTGGGACTGGGGGGGAAGGACTGACTGCTGGGACTGAGGGAGAGGGACTGACTGCTGGGACTGGGGGAGAGGGACTGACTGCTGGGACTGAGGGAGAGGGACTGACTGCTGGGACTGAGGGAGAGGGACTGACTGCTGGGACTGAGGGAGCAGGACTGACTGCTGGGACTGGGGGGGAAGGACTGACTGCTGGGACTGAGGGAGAGGGACTGACTGCTGGGACTGGGGGGGAAGAGAGGGGACTGACTGCTGGGACTGGGGGAGAGGGACTGACTGCTGGGACTGGGGGGAGAAGAGGGACTGACTGCTGGGACTGAGGGAGAGGGACTGACTGCTGGGACTGAGGGAGATGGACTGACTGCTGGGACTGAGGGGAGAAGAGGGACTGACTGCTGGGACTGAGGAGGAAGAGAGGGGACTGACTGCTGGGACAAGGGGGGGGGGGGACGGGACTGACTGCTGGGACTGAGGAGGAAGAGAGGGGACTCACTGCTGGGACTGGGGGGGAAGAGAGGGGACTCAGTGCTGGGGCTGGGGGGGAAGAGAGGGGACTGACTGCTTGGACTGAGGGGGAAGAGAGGGGACTGACTGCTGGGACTGGGGAGGAAGAGAGGGGACTGACTGCTGGGACTGGGGAGGGGGAAAGAGAGGGGACTGACTGCTGGGACTGAGGAGGAAGAGAGGGGACTGACTGCTGGGACTGAGGAGGAAGAGAGGGGACTGACTGCTGGGACTGAGGAGAAAGAGAGGGGACTGACTGCTGGGACTGAGGAGGAAGAGAGGGGACTGACTGCTGGGACTGAGGAGGAAGAAAGGGAACTCACTGCAGGGACTGAGGAGGAAGAGAGGGACTGACTGCTGGGACTGGGGGGGGGGAGAGAGGGGACTGACTGCTGTGACTGGGGGGGGGGGGGGGAGAGGGGATTCACTGCTGGGACTGAGGAGGATGAGAGGGGACTGACTGTTGGGACTGGCGGGGGAAGATAGTGCTGACTGCTGGGACTGAGGAGGAAGAGAGGGGACTGACTGCTGGGACTGGGGAGGAAGAGAGGGGACTGACTGCTGGGACTGGGGAGGAAGAGAGGGGACTGACTGCTGGGACTGGGGGGGAAGAGAGGGGACTGACTGCTGGGACTGGGCAGGAAGAGAAGGACTGACTTCTGGGACTGGGCAGAAAAAGAGGGACTGACTGCTGGGACTGGTCAGGAAGAGAGGGGACTCACTGCTGGGACTGGGCAGGAAAAGAAGGTAATTGACAGTGGGGACTGGGGAGGAAGAGAGGGGACTGACTGCTGTGACTGAGGAGGAAGAGAGGGGACTCACTGCTGGGACTGAGGAGGAAGAGAGGGGACTGACTGCTGGGACTGGGGAGGGGGAAAGAGAGGGGACTGACTGCTGGGACTGAGGAGGAAGAGAGGGGACTGACTGCTGTGACTGAGGAGGAAGAGAGGGGACTCACTGCTGGGACTGAGGAGGAAGAGAGGGGACTGACTGCTGGGACTGGGGAGGGGGAAAGAGAGGGGACTGACTGCTGGGACTGAGGAGGAAGAGAGGGGACTGACTGCTGGGACTGAGGAGGAAGAGAGAGACTGACTGCTGGGACTGGGGGGGGGGAGAGAGGGGACTGACTGCTGGGACTGGGGGGGGGGGGGGGAGAAGAGAGGGATTCACTGCTGGGACTGAGGAGGATGAGAGGGGACTGACTGCTGGGACTGGCGGGGGAAGATAGTGACTGACTGCTGGGACTGAGGAGGAAGAGAGGGGACTGACTGCTGGGACTGAGGAGGAAGAGAGGGAACTCACTGCAGGGCCTGAGGAGGAAGAGAGGGACTGACTGCTGGGACTGGGGGGGGGGGGGAGAGAGGGGACTGACTGCTGGGACTGGGGGGGGGGGGGAGAAGAGAGGGGATTCACTGCTGGGACTGAGGAGGATGAGAGGGGACTGACTGCTGGGACTGGCGGGGGAAGATAGTGACTGACTGCTGGGACTGAGGAGGAAGAGAGGGGACTGACTGCTGGGACTGGGGAGGAAGAGAGGGGACTGACTGCTGGGACTGGGGAGGAAGAGAGGGGACTGACTGCTGGGACTGGGGAGGAAGAGAGGGGACTGACTGCTGGGACTGAGGAGGAAGAGAGGGGATTGACTGCTGGGACTGGGGGGGAAGAGAGGGACTGACTGCTGGGACTGGGAAGGAAGAGAGGGACTGACTGCTGGGACTGGGCAGGAAGAGAAGGACTGACTTCTGGGACTGGGCAGAAAGAGAGGGACTGACTGCTGGGACTGGGCAGGAAAAGAGGGGACTCACTGCTGGGACTGGGCAGGAAGAGAGGGGAATCACTGCTGGGACTGGGCAGGAAGAGAAGGGAACTGACGGTGGGGACTATGGAACTGGTCAGGAAGAGAGGGACTCACTGCTGGGACTGGGAGGAAAAAAAGGACTGACTGCTGGAACTGGGCAGGAAGGCAGGGGACTCACTGCTGAGACTAGGCAGGAAGATAGGAGACTGACTGCTGGGACTGGGCAGGAAGAGAGGGACTCATTGCTGGGACTGGGCAAGAAGAGAGGGACTCACTGCTGGGACTCGGGAGGAAGAGAGGGACTCACTGCTGGGACTGGGCTGGAAGAGAGGGGGCTCACTGCTGGGACTGGGCAGGAAGAGCGAGGTCATTCTCCCAGGGTGTATAGGGACTGATTGATTGGACTGGGCAGGAAGAACGGGGTCATTCTCCCAGGGTGTATAGGGACTCACTGCTGGGACTGGGCAGGAAGAGCGGGGTCATTCTCCTAGGGTGTACAGGGACTCACTGATGGGACTGGGCAGGAAGAGCGGGGTCATTCTCCTAGGGTGTACAGGGACTCACTGCTGGGACTGGGCAGGAAGAGCGGGGTCATTCTCCCAGAGTGTACAGGGACTCACTGCTGGGACTGGGCAGGAAGAGCGGGGTCATTCTCCCAGGGTGTACAGGGACTCACTGCTGGGACTGGGCAGGAAGAGCGGGGTCATTCTCCCAGGGTGTACAGGGACTCACTGCTGGGACTGAGGAGGAAGAGAGGGGACTGACTGCTGGGACTGGGGAGGGGGAAAGAGAGGGGACTGACTGCTGGGACTGAGGAGGAAGAGAGGGGACTGACTGCTGGGACTGAGGAGGAAGAGAGGGAACTCACTGCAGGGCCTGAGGAGGAAGAGAGGGACTGACTGCTGGGACTGGGGGGGGGGAGAGAGGGGACTGACTGCTGGGACTGGGGGGGGGGGAGAAGAGAGGGATTCACTGCTGGGACTGAGGAGGATGAGAGGGGACTGACTGCTGGGACTGGCGGAGGAAGATAGTGACTGACTGCTGGGACTGAGGAGGAAGAGAGGGGACTGACTGCTGGGACTGAGGAGGAAGAGAGGGACTGACTGCTGGGACTGGGGGGGGGGGGGAGAGGGGACTGACTGCTGGGACTGGGGGGGGGGGAGAAGAGAGGGGATTCACTGCTGGGACTGAGGAGGATGAGAGGGGACTGACTGCTGGGACTGGCGGGGGAAGATAGTGACTGACTGCTGGGACTGAGGAGCAAGAGAGGGGACTGACTGCTGGGACTGGGGAGGAAGAGAGGGGACTGACTGCTGGGACTGGGGAGGAAGAGAGGGGACTGACTGCTGGGACTGAGGAGGAAGAGAGGGGATTGACTGCTGGGACTGGGGGGGAAGAGAGGGACTGACTGCTGGGACTGGGAAGGAAGAGAGGGACTGACTGCTGGGACTGGGCAGGAAGAGAAGGACTGACTTCTGGGACTGGGCAGAAAGAGAGGGACTGACTGCTGGGACTGGGCAGGAAAAGAGGGGACTCACTGCTGGGACTGGGCAGGAAGAGAGGGGAATCACTGCTGGGACTGGGCAGGAAGAGAAGGGAACTGACGGTGGGGACTATGGAACTGGTCAGGAAGAGAGGGACTCACTGCTGGGACTGGGAGGAAAAGAAGGACTGACTGCTGGAACTGGGCAGGAAGGCAGGGGACTCACTGCTGAGACTAGGCAGGAAGATAGGGGACTGACTGCTGGGACTGGGCAGGAAGAGATGACTGACTGCTGGGACGTTGGGGGGGGGACAACTGACTGCTGGGACTGGGCAGGAAGAGAGGGACTCATTGCTGGGACTGGGCAAGAAGAGAGGGACTCATTGCTGGGACTGGGCAGGAGGAGAGAAGACTCACTGCTGGGACTGGGCAGGAAGAGAGGGACTCACTGCTGGGACTCGGGAGGAAGAGAGGGACTCACTGCTGGGACTGGGCTGGAAGAGAGGGGGCTCACTGCTGGGACTGGGCAGGAAGAGCGAGGTCATTCTACCAGGGTGTATAGGGACTGATTGATTGGACTGGGCAGGAAGAACGGGGTCATTCTCCCAGGGTGTATAGGGACTCACTGCTGGGACTGGGCAGGAAGAGCGGGGTCATTCTCCCAGGGTGTACAGGGACTCACTGATGGGACTGGGCAGGAAGAGCGGGGTCATTCTCCTAGGGTGTACAGGGACTCACTGCTGGGACTGGGCAGGAAGAGCGGGGTCATTCTCCCAGAGTGTACAGGGACTCACTGCTGGGACTGGGCAGGAAGAGCGGGGTCATTCTCCCAGGGTGTACAGGGACTCACTGCTGGGACTGGGCAGGAAGAGCGGGGTCATTCTCCCAGGGTGTACAGGGACTCGCTCCTGGGACTGTGCAGGAAGAGCGGGGTTATTCTCCCAGGGTGTACAGGGACTCACTGCTGGGACTGGGCAGGAAGAGCGGGGTTATTCTCCCAGGGTGTATAGGGACTCATTATATAAGCACAGTTCTGATGGAAAAAAAAAAAAAGATAGCAAAGGGCCAAAGGAAAGTGTGGGCAGCTGACAGGGGCGGCATGCTGCCCGGGAGGAGGAAAGGTGCTGAATGGCGGAGGAGATGGTTGACTAGAAGTTCCATTGGCTCAGTATGCCTAGGGAAGACCCAGTAACAGTCCTAATGAAGGACACAGTGAGGTGTCACACAGATCTGGGCAGTTGATGGGGGTGCGCATGCTGCCAGCCATGGGACAGAGAGGAGATAAAAGAACTGGATGGCAGAATAGTTGTCTGGCTACAAAAACCTGCGATTCCTGGAGCAGCAGGTCCCAGATGGACTGTATTTAGTAGACATGGGCTACATAGAGCTTCCCAGATGTTGTAGAACTACAAGTGCCAGCAAGGCAGTACTGAAAAATCAGGAATTATCTTTGTGTGGCGGGAAGGTCGACTGAAGCCATGGAACTACAAGTCCCAGCATGTTCTGCCAGCCAAGGGGGAGAGGGAAGAAACTGCCCAGCTGCAGCAGAACTACAAGTCTCAGCAACATATTTCAGAACCTGAAGCTCTCCTCTGAGATGGGATCACAAGTCCTACAATTCTCCACCACCGTTGTGGCTCCCCAGTGCAGCCAGCACCGCTGATGAACGGTCAGCTAGGCATCCCTCATTAGAACCAATGATCACTTACCATGGGGAGCTCACTAAAGGAGCATATTTATAAAGCAGTGAATGTGACTTTCACCAAATATTCACTACTGGTGAATCAATCACATGGACCCGCAGTGAATGTTTGGTGAGTGTCAGACCGACTGCTTTATATATATGTTCCATAATCTCCAGCGCTTAATAAAATGCAACGGATTGTGTCTGTCTACCCATTCCCTACAGACCCTAAAGTGGACCTGTCATCAGATATATGTTTTCAAGTTATCTGGAGCATGCTCAGTGTAACCCACCAGGTATTTATTACCTCTCCCAGAGATCACAGGACTCCCCCTGACAAATGCCTTCATCTGCTTTCCTCTCCAGAAGGATGGCGCCATCTTTGTTCAGGGATCATCCAGGGTCACCTTCTGCTTGCTGGCTGAGATGATGGCTCAGAGGTGACACAGTCACATAAATCCTGGTGCCTGTGCAGGTCTTGGCTGTGTTCACAAATGTCTGGTGAGGGTCCATGCACACTGAACTTTAAAAAAAAATGCCAGTTCCCCTGGCAGAAAAAAATGCTGATATAGAGCATTTGTGTACAAAGATTAGGCATGTTTAGGAGAGTTTAGCATTTTTCTGCCAAAAAGCGCCAGTCAAAAACACAAATCAAAAGGGTTTTTTTCCTGCCTCTAAACCTTAAAATAGGCCTCTAAGGTCCCTTTCACACGGGGTTCCATCTGTCCATTTACAGATGAAAAACGGACGCCCATGTATTTCTATGGACTAGCGGATGGAAACAGATGATCATCTGTTTACATCCGTTAATGTACGCATCCTTTTCTTTTACAACAGAAAACCCTATTTTTCATCAGTTAAAAAAACGGAAGGGATAAAAATGGATGTAAACAGACAAAAAAAAGATGTAAACAAACAAAAATGGATGTAAATGGACAACAAATGGATGTAAACTGATGTAACCGGACAAAAAATGGATGAAAACGGATGTAAACGGATGTAAATGAAGAAAAATGGATGTAAACAGATGAGAAACGGAAGTATAATTATGTAAACAGACAAAAATGGATGTAAACGGATGTGAATAAACAAAAATGGATGTAAACGGATGAAAAACTGATGTAAATGAACAAAAATGGATGTAAACGGATGAAAAAAGGATGTAAACTGATTGTGAATGGCCAAAAAATGGATGTAAACTGATGTAAACGAACAAAAATGAATGTAAACGGATGAATAGAATGTAAATGAACAAAATGGATTTAAACAGACAAAACACGGATGTAAACAGACAAAAAACAGATGTAAATTAACAAAAATGGATGTAAACGGATGAAAGACAGATGTAAACAGATGTAAATGAAAACAAAATTGATGTAAACTGGTGAAAAACAGATGTAAACTGATGTAAACAGACAAAAATGGATGTAAACAGACAAAAAAACGAATGTAAATGAACAAAACTGGATGTAAACAGACAAAAAAAGGGATGTAAACAGACAGAAAACAGATGTAAATTAACAAAAATGGATGTAAATGGATGAAAAACAGATGTAAATGAAAAAAAAATGGATGTAAAATGATGAAAAACAGATGTAAATTGATGTAAACAGACAAAAACGGATGTAAACGGATGCAAAACTGATGTAAACAGATGAAAAATGGATGTAAACTGATGAAAAATGGGTGTAAACTGATGAAAAATGGACAAAAATGGATGTAAATGGATAAAAACCATATGTAAACGGATGTAAATGTACAAAAACTGATGTAAACGGACAAAAACAGATGTAAACAGACAAAAATGGATGAAAAACAGATGAAAAACTGATGAAAAACAGATGTAAATTAACAAAAACGGATGTAAATGGACAAAAAGGATGTAAACGAACAAAAACTGATGTAAACAGACAAAACATGGATGAAAAACAGATGTAAATGGATGTAAGTGAACAAAAATGGATGTAAACAGACAAAAAGCATGTAAATGGACAAAAATTGATGTAAATGGACAAAAAAATGGATGAAAAGCAGACGAAAAACGGATGTAAATGAACAAAAACTGATGTAAACGGACAAAAACAGATGTAAACAGACAAAAATGGATGAAAAACAGATGAAAAACTGATGAAAAACAGATGTAAATTAACAAAAACGGATGTAAATGGACAAAAAGGATGTAAACGAACAAAAACTGATGTAAACAGACAAAACATGGATGAAAAACAGATGTAAATGGATGTAAGTGAACAAAAATGGATGTAAACAGACAAAAAGCATGTAAATGGACAAAAATTTATGTAAATGGACAAAAAAATGGATGAAAAGCAGACGAAAAACGGATGTAAATGAACAAAAATGGATGTAAACAGACAAAAATCAGATGTAAACTGATGAAAAACTGACATAAACTGATCTGTTTTTTTCTTGGGAAAAATGTGACTGAACTGATGAAGAAAACGGAACGCCGTGTGAAAGGGGCCTAATTGTCCTCTTGTGCATGGAGCCATAGGGCTTTTGCACATGAACGTTCCGACAGGCGGTCCGTTTTCATCCCACCGCCCATTGAGGAGAGCGATCAGCAGCAGAGCGGACACAGGGCTGTCATCCGCTTGCTCAGCGGGGATCAGCTGACAGATCCCCCGCTGAGCAAGCCGATCCGCTAAACGGGACCCCTCTGTGTGAAAGAGCCCTTAGGATAACACAGAGCTGCAGGCAGAACACAAACCAACATTTTATATACATTCACTGCACATGTGTAAATATTGGTCCAAATATACATTGCATAGAAATATAATGCACATATTACATATATACTGTAGATGAATAATATAATATACTATACATATATTATGGTCACTAATTAACAATAAATATTTTTCAAATATTTTTTATACTGTATAATATGGTAAATATACATATCGAAGATTCATATACTGTACATATATATATAAAAATGAACGGAACACTTTGTAATCATTGTATAGCATAAAGTCAATGAAACTCCTGGAGAGTGGATCTGGTCAGGTAAGTTGCAGAGGGGGTTGTTCATCAGTTTCAGCTGCTTTGGTGTTAATGAAATTAACAGGTGCACTAGATGGGCAACAATGAGACGACCCCCAAAACAGGATTGGTATTACAGGTGGAGGCCACTGACATTTGTTTCCCTACTCATCTTTTCTGACTAGTTTTGCATTTGGCTAGGGTCAGTGTCACTACTGGTAGCATGAGGCCATATCTGGAGCCTACAGAGGTTGCACAGGCAGTCCAACTCCTCCAGGATGGTACATCTATATGTGTCATTGCCAGAAGGTTTGCTGTGTCTCTCAGCAGTCTCAAGAGCATGGAGGAGATTCCAGGAGACAAGAGCATGGAGGAGATTCCAGGAGACAAGAGCATGGAGGAGATTCCAGGAGACAAGAGCATGGAGGAGATTCCAGGAGACAGGCAGTTCCTCTAGGAGAGCTGGACAGGGCCGTAGAAGGTCCTTAACCCATCAGCAGGACCGGTATCTGCTCCTTTGTGCAAGGAGGAACAGGATGAGCCCTGCCAGAGCCCTACAAAATGACCTCCAGCAGGCCACTGGTGTGAATGTCTCTGACCAATCAGAAACAGACTTCATGAGGGAGGCCTGAGGGCCCGACGTCCTCTAGTGGGCCCTGTGCTCACTGCCCGGCACCATAGAGCTGGATTGGCATTTGTCATTGAACACCAGAATTGGCAGGTCCTCCACTGGCACCCTGTGCTTTTCACAGATGAGAGCAGGTTCCCCCTGAGCACATGTGACAGACATGAAAGGGTCTGGAGAAGCCGTGGAAAATGTTCTGCTGCCTGTAACATGGTTCAGCATGACTGTTTTGGTGGTGGGTCAGTGATGGTCTGGGGAGGCATATCCATGGAGGGACGCACAGACCTCTACAGGCTAGACAATGGCACCCTGACTGCCATTAGGTATCGGGATGAAATCCTTGGACCCATTGTCAGACCCTAAACTGGTGCAGTGGGTCCTGGGTTCCTCCTGGTGCAGTGGGTCCTGGGTTCCTCCTGGTGCAGTGGGTCCTGGGTTCCTCCTGGTGCAGTGGGTCCTGGGTTCCTCCTGGTGCAGGGGGTCCTGGGTTCCTCCTGGTGCAGGGGGTCCTGGGTTCCTCCTGGTGCAGGGGGTCCTGGGTTCCTCTTGGTGCAGTGGGTCCTGGGTTCCTCCTGGTGCAGTGGGTCCTGGGTTCCTCCTGGTGCATGACAATGCCCGGCCTCATGTGGGGAGAGTATGCAGGCAGTTCCTGGAGGATGAAGGAATTGATATCATTGAATGGCCCCCACGCTCACCTGACCTAAATCCAATAGAACACCTCTGGGATGTCATGTTTCGGTCCATCCGATGCCCGGTTGCACCTCAGACTGTCCTGGAGCTCAGTGATGCCCTGGTCCAGATCTGGGAGGAAATCCCCCAGGACACCATCCGTTGTCTCATTAGGAGCCTCCCCCGACATTGTCAGGCATGCATACAAGCACATGGGGGCCACACAAACTACTGAGGGCCATTCTGAGTTCCTGCAATGACATTTCAGCAGAATGGACTCGCCTGCTGCATCATTTTTTCACTTTGAATTTCGGTGTCTTTGAATTCAGTCCTCTGTAGGTCGATCATTTTCATTTCCATCAAACGATGGGGCGTCCTTATGTTCCTCACACATCACCCCGTCCATGTCAGTATAGAGATCCAGCAGAAGATTTTTCCCCATTGAGATCTGATGTGTCTTCAAAGTCTTCCTTTCATTTTGTTGAGCAGTACACACACATATATATAATTATTATGATTATTATTAATAATAATAATATAATACACATTTACTGTGTATATGTTATGGTCAATATACATATTGAATATATATTGTACATATTAAATGTATATATAATAACTATAGTATACACACACACTATATATATATCTATATACACACATATACACACACACACACACACACACACATATATATATATATATATATATATATATATATATATATATATAAAATGATTATTATATATACATTTAATATGCACAGTGTATGTATATTGACCATTCACAGTATATACTTAAAACTAAATAAATATATTATATACACATATACTGTGACTATGGTCAATATACATATTGAATACACATATACTGTACATATTATACATACTGTATATAATAATAACAATAATTAAAATAGTAAATAATTTATATATACTGCACATATATGATTTAATAAACAGTACATATTCAATATACATATAGTGTGTATATATATCAATACATATATTTATGTATACTGTATATATGTACAGTGTATACATATTGCATGGACCATGCCGCAAAAGAGCCATTTTTAGCTCCTATCACCCATTTCAGACAGAGGTGTGGTTGGCTGAACTGTCTATCAATAGATTTACTGGCAGGAAGTGAGCTGTGCGCAGTAAAATATCTTCCCCGCAGCATCAGAACTGCAGCTCGGATCCATCCTCCTGGGGAGAAGCGCTGTACATACATTGTATATTTCTGAATGTTACACTCAGTTCCTATGCAGGCTTTTCAGAAAAAATAAATGTCGTTCCACACCGTCCATTATTTCAGATTTAGAAAGTATCAGCCGTGTACAAAAAAAAAATCTGCGGCGTGAATGTAGGATACGAGGACAGATCTGGCGTACTCCGCCGGGGCCCCTGGATAATAGATGACCTTAATAATGTATTTCTTTTCATTTAGGATTAAATGGGATTTTATTATATCATTCTCTCTTTTCATCTCCTTGAATGTGAGAGATCGGCCGAGTCATGTGACCCGGGGTCGCTCTCGTGAGGAAGATTTAGAGAGCAGATGACGATGGTGCTGCCGGATCAATCAGAGAGCAGGACGGCGGTGGGGGGCAGGGGGGGGGATCATTAGTCCTGGAGCCAGATGATGGCATATGGCGATCTCTCACAATGCCAGAAATACAATCTCTATAAGAGCCCCAACTCCGGACACATAGAATCCTAGAGGGCCAGTCCATCTAAAAGTTTTCTTTCAGTTATTAGTGGAGCCTGGTGGGCTGAGTCACCCCCCGGCTTATATTTCTAGGGGCCTCTAGCCAGGGCCAGGCGGGACAAGGGGTTGGCGGGAGGGACGGCTGCCCCCCGGGCGCAATGGTTTATTGTAGGGATGGGGGAGCCTGACTTCTGTTACAAGGCTAACAGGGAGTGGCGTCCCGAGGCAGGTGCGGGGGGTGCGGCCCGCACCAGGTGACACCGACAGCACGGGGTGTCACCGGACCCGCTCCACGAAAAGGTAAGTTGTAAAGCAAGCCAACGATCCCCGCAGGATGGATCCGATCCATCCTGCAGGGATCGTTGGCTTTCTTTACAACTTACCTTTTCTTGGAGGGGGTCCGGTGTCACCCCGTATAGGTTGCATGCTGACAATCCCCGCAAGAGGTTCGGATCCGCGGATTGAGCATAATGGATCAGACTCCGATCCATTATGCTCCCCAATCCACAGATTCCATCCATCCTGCGGGGATCGTCGGCTTTCTTTACAACTTACCTTTTCTTGGCGCGGGTCCGGTGTCACCCCATATAGGTTGCATCCTGACGATCCTCGCAGGATGGATGGGATGCAACCTATACGGGGTGACACCGGACCCGCGCCAAGAAAAGGTAAGTTGTAAAGAAAGCTTACGATCCCCACAGGATGGATCGGATTTGCAGACTGGGGAGCATAATGGATTGTACTCCGATCCATTATGCTCAATCCGCAGATCCGATCCATTCTGCCGGGATCGTCGGAGGGGGTGTCACAAAGTGTTACAGCACTGGGTGACACCAACCCTAGGGACGCCTCTGCTAACAGGAGTAGTGACGGTGATTTTGACAAGCGAGTGGTTCCTGAGCGTAGCATCCCCTAAGTGTGCACATCATGAATGGGGGGGGGGCACAGTTTGGCATCTTTGCCCTGGGGGGCTGGATATGACTTTGTCCCGGCACTGCCTCTAGCAGAAAGATTTCCTCTCCATAGGCCCTGGCTATGTACGGACACTTCCCCCCCCCCCCCCCCCCCCTTCCTGTCCAGGCCAATTTTCAGCTTTTAACGCTATCACACTTTGAATGACAATTGCGCGGTCATGCAACACTGTACCCATGTGAATTTTTTAGCATTTTTTTGAGACAGATAAAACTTTATTTTGGTGGTATTTATTCACCACTGGGATTTTTATTTTTTTTTGCTATATAAATGAAAATGTCCAAGCATTTTGAAAAAAAAGGGTTTTTCTTATACAATTTTGCAAATAAATAATCTTTCTTCATAAATCTTGGCCAAAATGTATTCATCTATCTTTTTAGTTAAAATAAATAAATAAATAACCCACATTAGTCTATAACCAAAAATTATAATTTTTTTGACTTTTTTTTATATTATTATTTATGGGGTTTTTTTTAACATACTGTCACCATAGCAGTACAGTGTCACCATAGTGACACTGTACTACTTGTGGGGGGTGATGAAGTTTTTTTTTCTTTTTACACTGAATGCTTTTACACCCATAAAGGCTGTGAAAGCAATCATTTCTCCTCTCTGGCTGCATTCTTGCAGCCATTGAGAAAGACTGTGAGAGCTGTGATTGGTCACAGCTTGTCACATGGTACAAGGCTGTTGAGACTTTGGGGGAGATTTACTAAAACTGGCACACACAGAATCTAGTGTAGCTGGGCATGGTAACCAATCAGCTTCCAGGTTTTATTGTTGAATCGTTAACCACTTGCCATTTATATACATGGGCCGGACGGGAGCAGTGCAAGAGCAGGTTGCCATTCAAAAACCCGCCATTTTGGACTGTGCGCGCTGCCTGGGAGCGTGCAGCACAGCGATCCAGTGCCTGCAGTGTCCGGAGGACACAGTGAAACACTGATCACTGTACGGGACCTCTGTGTGAGATCCCGATCATGTGATCACTGATTGGCCAATCAGAGATCACATGCAGAGTAGTAAGCAAGATGTCACTTCTGACATCATTGCTTACTACGTGTGAAATCTGTGAATGAACACAGAGATCACATGGTACAAGGCTATTCACAACAGCCTTGTACCATGTGACAAGCTGTGACCAATCATAGCTCTCACAGTCTTTCTCAATGGCTGCAAGAATGCAGCCAGAGAGAAGGAGAAATGATTGCTTTCACAGCCTTTATAGGTGTAAAAGCAATCAACATAAAAAAAATTATCCTTACCCCCCACAAGTAGTACAGTGTCACCAAAAAAAAACCAAATAGTATAAAATAAAAAATAAAAATGTAAAAAATAAAATGTAAAAAAAATTAGTTTTTGGTTATAAACTAATTTGGGTTATTTTTTTTTTTTTACTAAAAAGATAACGGAATACATTTTAGCCAAGATTTATGAAGAAAGATTATGTATTTGCAAAATTTTATAAGAAAAACACTTTTTTTCAAATTTATTGGACTTTTTCATTTATATAGTAAAAAAATAAAAATCCCAGTGGTGAATAAATACCACCAAAATAAAGTTTTTTCTGTCTCAAAAAAATGCTAAAAAATTCATCTGGGTGCAGTGTTGCATGACCGCGCAATTGTCATTCAAAGTGTGATAGCGCTGAAAGCTGAAAATTGGCCTGGACAGGAAGGGGGTGAAAGTGTCCGGACTGGAAGGGGGGAAAGTCTCCGGACTGGAAGGGGGGGAAAGTGTCCAGACTGGAAGGGGGGGAAAGTGTCCAGACTGGAAGGGGGGAAAGTCTCCGGACTGGAAGGGGGGGAAAGTGTCCGGACTGGAAGGGGGTGAAAGTGTCCGGACTGGAAGGGGGTGAAAGTCTCCGGACTGGAAGGGGGTGAAAGTCTCCGGACTGGAAGGGGGTGAAAGTCTCCGGACTGGAAGGGGGTGAAAGTCTCCGGACTGGAAGGGGGTGAAAGTCTCCGGACTGGAAGGGGGTGAAAGTCTCCGGACTGGAAGAGGGGAAAGTGTCCGGACTGGAAGAGGGGAAAGTGTCCAGACTGGAAGGGGGTAAAAGTGTCCGGACTGGAAGGGGGTGAAAGTGTCCGGACTGGAAGGGGGTAAAAGTGTCCAGACTGGAAGGGGGTAAAAGTGTCCAGACTGGAAGGGGGGGAAAGTGTCCGGACTGGAAGGGGGGAAAGTGTCCGGACTGGAAGGGGGTGAAAGTGTCCAGACTGGAAGGGGGTGAAAGTGTCCAGACTGGAAGGGGGTGAAAGTGTCCAGACTGGAAGGGGGGGAAAGTGTCCGGACTGGAAGGGGGTGAAAGTGTCCGGACTGGAAGGGGGTAAAAGTGTCCAGACTGGAAGGGGGGGAAAGTGTCCGGACTGGAAGGGGGGGAAAGTGTCCGGACTGGAAGGGGGGGAAAGTGTCCGGACTGGAAGGGGGGGAAAGTGTCCGGACTGGAAGTGGTTAAATAAGCTGGAGGTAGAAGCTGATTGGTTACTATGCCCAGCTGTAGCAGATTCTGTGTGCGCCAGTTTTCATCAATCTCCCCCTTTACCTCTGAGCGGGAGCTTCCTGTAATAAAGACCAATCGCTGCGGCTCTCTCTCCTTGTGCAGGGCGGCTGGTCTCATCTCCGCCCCCTCCTCTAGTTTACTGCAATCAGCCTGTAGTGGGTGGCGCCTTCTGGCCCCTCCCACAACTCTGCATAGGCTATGTACTGCATGGTATTTGATGTCATTGCTATCTTTGCAAGGTGATATATTTGTTTACAATGGCATTTGGTGGCCGCACAGTGAATTTACTGCATATCCTTTGCGGCAATTGAGGAATAGATTTAAATGAATGTTTTTGCTTTTTTTTCAGTTTCTGGTTTGAAGAAAATTTACTGATAGAAAATTGGTCGTTTCTATCAATTTAACCGAAACCATTGTAGCGCCCCTCTAAATAGCTAGGGGGAGCTAGCCAGTTTTTTTTCAGAAAGAAAGGCTGAGCAGCAGCCTGGGATGAGTCAGACTGGGATGAGTCAGCCAGGTCACCTTGGGTCAGGGCCGAGGGCTCTGTAGGTCTACTCCCTGATGCCTCCCCCTGATCTAGAGGTTTAGAGAAGTCTCTAGAACTCAGCGGGTGGGGGTGAGAAGGGGCTGATCTGCACACTTAAGGGACTCTGGCCAATCCCCAAGCAGGAGGCTTGGCATGGGACCAGGGTAGCCCTTAAGTGTGATTGAGCCTGCTCAGCACCAGGAGCGTTCCTACTCTTGATCACTTAATAGGGATCCTTCCTACTCCTGATCGCTTGACATGGATCCTTCCTACTTATGATAATACTTGATAGGAATCCTTCCTACTCCTGGTCACACTTGTCAGGGATCCTTCCTACTCCTGATCACTTGATATGAATCCTTACTTATGATAATCCTTGATAGGGATCCTCTCTACTCCTGATCACATGATAGGGATCCTTCCTACTCCTGATCACATGATAGGGATCCTTCCTACTCCTGATCACTTGATAGGGATCCTTCTTACTCCTGATCACTTGATAGGGATCCTTCTTACTCCTGATCAATTAGGGATCCTTCTTACTCCTGATCACTTATTAGGGATCCTTCCTACTACTGATCTCTTGATAGGGATCCTTCCTACTCCTGATCACTTGATAGGGATCCTTCCTACTCCTGATCACTTGATAGGGATCCTTCTTACTCCTGATCACTTGATAGGGATCCTTCTTACTCCTGATCAATTAGGGATCCTTCTTACTCCTGATCACTTATTAGGGATCCTTCCTACTCCTGATCTCTTGATAGGGATCCTTCCTACTGCTGATCACTTGATATGAATCCTTACCTATGATAATCCTTGATAGGGATCCTTCCTACTCCTGATTACTTGATAGGATCCTTCCTACTCCTGATCACTTGATAGGATCCTTCCTACTCCTGATCACACTTGATAGAGATCCTTCCTACTCCTGATCACTTATTAGGGATCCTTCTTACTCCTGATCTCTTGATAGGGATCTTTCCTACTCCTGATCTCTTGATAGGGATCCTTCTTACTCCTGATCAATCACTTATTAGGGATCCTTCTTACTCCTGATCAATTAGGGATCCTTCTTACTCCTGATCACTTATTAGGGATCCTTCCTACTCCTGATCTCTTGATAGGGATCCTTCCTACTGCTGATCACTTGATATGAATCCTTACCTATGATAATCCTTGATAGGGATCCTTCCTACTCCTGATTACTTGATAGGATCCTTCCTACTCCTGATCACTTGATAGGATCCTTCCTACTCCTGATCACACTTGATAGAGATCCTTCCTACTCCTGATCACTTATTAGGGATCCTTCTTACTCCTGATCTCTTGATTGGGATCTTTCCTACTCCTGATCTCTTGATAGGGATCCTTCCTACTCCTGATCTCTTGATAGGGATCCTTCCTACTCCTGATCACTTGATATGAATCCTTACTTATGATAATCCTTGATAGGGATCCTTCCTACTCCTGATCACACATGATAGAGATCCTTCCTACTCCTGATCACTTATTAGGGATCCTTCTTACTCCTGATCTCTTGATAGGGATCCTTCCTACTCCTGATCACTTGATAGGATCATTCCTACTCCTGATCACTTGATAGGATCCTTCCTACTCCTGATCACACTTGATAGGATCCTTCCTACTCCTGATCACTTGATAGGATCCTTCCTACTCCTGATCACACTTGATAGAGATCTTTTCTACTCCTGATCACTTATTAGGAATCCTTCCTACTCCTGATCTCTTGATAGGGATCCTTCCTACTCCTGATCTCTTAATGGGATCCTTCTTACTCCTGATCATTTGATAGGCATCCTTCTTACTCCTGATCACTTAATAGGGATCCTTCCTACTCCTGATCACTTGATAGGTATCCTTCTTACTCCTGATCACTTGATAGGGATCCTTCTTACTCCTGATCACACTTGATAAGGATTCTTTCTACCCCCTATTACTTAATACAATTGCCAGCAACATAAAGGATTCCACATGGGACGTCAGATGAAATTGAGCTGACAGAATCGATACGAGGGCAGGCATACACAGGAGCTATTTATCCATCCATCTGCACATTGTACAGGACTGACACTGAATGACGAGCAGAGCAGGGGCACATGAGTGGCAGATGGCTGCTAATCTAAGCCACGGGAATGGAGCTCTATTGTCTCTCAGTAAACAAGCCTGTCCTTCAGTCTAGTCATAGAACAGCAACAGGAGAGACAGAGGCAGCGCAAGCAACTGTGACCCGGCATGCATGCTATGGCCCTGGGGGGCCTGGCTCTGACCTGTATTATTAACACTTGTCTTTTCTCCCCTCACCCTACCAATAGACCATTGTACCCTTACCAACTAGAATGGAGTTGTAGCTGACCCCCGGCCTCCCCTCCAGTCTGGCACAGTTGTAGCGGCTCCTCTCCTGGGCACTCTGATTTCACTGCACACTGTGAGCTTCTCACAATGTGCATTAGAAGCTGCAGCCAGTCACATAGAGCCTACACATGTGCAGAACGAAAACATTTGTTTCGATTCGTTATTCAAATAATGTTGTTTGGTTAAATTAGTTTAATTCGTCTTCTGAAGTTTTCGTGATTCAACCAAATTCAAAAAATTTAAATCAGCATTTGAATGCGAATTTATTCTATGCGAAATTGGAATTTCGGAAAATGGTTATATCCTATTAAATTCTGTTAAATTTTTTTCTATTCTGTTTTATTCTTTTCTAGTCTATTCTGTGCTATTCCAATCTATTCTATTTGAATTTATTCTATTCAAACTTCGAATTGTGGTAGACAGTTATATTTTATGTTATTCTAGTTTATTTTTTTCTATTCTTTATTATTGTATTAGAATTCAAATTTATTCTATTCGAAATTAGAATTTTGGAAGGCAGTTTTATTCTATTCTATTGTTTTTGCTATTCTATTCTTTTCTGTTTTTTTCTATTCTATTCTAATCCATTCTGTTCTTTTCTAATGTTTTCTATTCTATTCTGTCTTATTCTATTGCTATTCTCTCTCTTAGTGTTACAATACACCTACCATTCGATTTTTAGACCAATCATTTCTTTGTGAGTAGGCAAACATTCAAAATCAGCAGGGGAGAAAATACGCATTTCCTTCGATATATATATATATACACAGTATATACACACACACATACACATTCCAAAACATAGCTTTGTATTTTTAAAGACATGCAGTATATTTGAAATTTATTTTTAAAAATATTTTTTCATATATTTTGTAATAAAAACGCATTTCAACATACAGTGTGTGTATACAGTGAGGAACAGAAGTATTTGAACCCCCTGCGATTTTGCAAGTTCTCCCACTTAGAAATCATGGAGGGGTCTGAAATTCACATTGTAGGTGCATTCCCACTCTGAGAGACAGAATTTAAAAAAAAATTCAGGAAATCACATTGTATGATTTGTAAAGAATGTATTTGTCTTGCACTGCTGAACATAAGTTTTTGAACACCTAAGAAACAGCAAGAATTTTGTCTCTCAAAGACCTGTTACTGCGGCTTTAAAAAGTCCACCTCTACTCCACTCATTAATCTAACTTAGTAGCACCTGTCTGAGCTTTTTAAAGACACCTGTCCACCCCACAGTCAGTCAGATGCCAACTACTACCATGGGCAAGACCAAAGAGCTGTCAAAAGACACCAGAGACAAAATTGTGGACCTCCACAAGGCTGGAAAGGGCTACGGGGCAATTGCCAAGCAGCTTGGTGAAAATAGATCAATTGTTGGAGCAATTGTTAGAAAATGGAAGAGGCTAAAGACGACTGTCGGTCTCCCTCGGACTGGGGATCCATGCAAGATCTCACCTCGTGGGGTATCACTGATGATAAGAAAGGTGAGGAATCAGCCCAGAACTACAAGGGAGGAGCTGGTCAATGACATGAAGAGAGCTGGGACCACAGTTTCAAAGGTCACTGTCCGTAGAACACTACGCCGTCATGGTTTCAAATCATGCATTACACGGAAGGTTCCCCTGCTCAAGTCATCACATGTCCAGGCCCGTCTGAAGTTTGCCAATGACCATCTGGATGATCCAGAGGAGGCATTGGAGAAAGTCATGTGGTCAGAGGAGACCAAAGTAAAACTTTTTGCTCTAAACTTCACTCGTCGTGTTTGGAGGGAAAAGAAGGATGAGTTGCATCCCAAGAACACCATCCCTACTGTGAAGCATGGGGGTGGTAACTTCATGCTTTGAGGGTGTTTTTCTGCGAAGGGGACAGGATGACTGCACTGTATTAAGGAGAGGATGAATGGGACCATTTATTGTGAGATTTTGAGCAACAACCTCCTTCCCTCAGTCAGAGCATTGAAGATGGGTCGTGGCTGGGTCTTCCAACATGACAACGACCCGAAGCACACAGCCAGGAGAACCAAGGAGTGGCTCCGTAAGAAGCATATCAAGGTTCTGGAGTGGCCTGGCCAGTCTTCAGACCTAAATCCAATAGAACATCTTTGGAGGGAGCTGAAACTCCGTGTTGCTCAGCGACAGCCCCGAAACCTGACAGATCTAGAGGAGATCTGTGTGGAGGAGTGGGCCAATTCCCTGTTGCAGTGCAAACCTGGCCAAGAACTACAGGAAACGTCTGACCTCTGTAATTGCAAACAAAGGCTTCTGTACCAAATATTAACACGGATCTTCTCAGGGGTTCAAATACTTCTGTTCAGCAGTGCAAGACAAATACATTCTTTACAAATCATACAATGGGATTTCCTGAATTTTTTTTTTAAATTCTGTCTCTCAGAGTGGGAATGCACCTACAATGTGAATGTCAGACCCTCCATGATTTCTAAGTGGGAGAACTTGCAAATTCACAGGGTGTTCAAATACTTCTGTTCCTCACTGTGTGTATATATATAAATATTGAATATGGCCAAAATTGTAGTATTTCAAATATATTTTTCTTCCATATGGGTTGCTACAGTAGAGTTCAATGGAGAAGCTGCTGATGCATGGTAGTGCATTTTGGCCGCAATGTTGCCGTTGCCTTTTTTATTCTGCCCAGCAACAAAAAAAATTCAACTTGAACAAAAAAAAAAAATGACAGAGCTGAACAACACACAAAATATGGTCAAACCGCGTCAAAAGCGCATGTAGAAAAACGCAAAACAAACTGCAAAAAGCACTGGAGAAAGCATCAAATGCAAAATGCATACGTGTGAACGGAGCCTTAGTAAATACTCCCCAGTGTGTTTTAAAATGTAGTGCATGCATTTTGAATGGACTGAAATCGCACTGAACCACATGTGAATTCAGATACCGGCCCGGAAGTTGGGTTTCCCGAACTGCATTCTGGTGTGAACTGCCCTAAAGGAAGAGAAGTTTGGAAATTGATTAAAAAAAATAAATGGCGGCCCCTTCTCCAATCACCGGTAAGCCGCAATATGTTACAGTTTTCTTCTTGAGTTTAGATACAATTTTCCATCGGTATTTTCCTTCCTACATTCTTGTTCTTTCAGGAGATTTCAGTGCGATTCGTTGCAGAGTTGTACAGTCTGTGGGATCAGCTGTGGATCCGTTCCCTATTGGTAGATCGTCCGGCATCAGATGAAGGGTTAGAAGGACACGGGGCTGTGAGCCGGTGACAATGGAACATTGTGGAGCAGAGAGGGTTAACGCGAGCGTTGCGTGCAGCGGCAGTCCTCAGTTCAGTGGGAAGGGCGCGTACGGAAGAGGAATGATAACATTTAACGCACCAGGAAGCACGCAATCAGAGACACAGCAAACGGCAGGAATTGGACGACGCACAACGAAGACGAGACAAACATACTTATTACTGCATTAGTGAGAGGAATCGCAGGCTTAACCCTCGCCACTCTCTCCCTGTAGATTCAGCCCAAGAGAGAAAAAAGATTGAGTTTAGATAGAAAGACACTGACCTCGGCGTCCTGGTGTCAGTGCATTAACACGCATTTTTTGCATGCATTGCATTAAGGCAGTGGTCTCCAAAACTGCAGCCCGAGGGCCAGATGTGGCCCTTTGCTTGCTTTTACCTGGCCCTTTGAGCACTATTTCATCCACTGATACCAACAATGTTGATGGGGCACAATTCCTCCCCACTGACATCAATGATGGGGCACAATTTGTCCCAATGACACCAAACAATGAAGCATAATCCCCCCAACTGACACCAATGATGGGGCACAATTCCCCCCACTGATACCAATGATGGGGCACAATTCCTCCCACTGATATCAATGATGGGGCACAATTTTTCCCAATGACACAAAACAATGAAGAATAATTCCCCCCACTGACACCAATGATGGGGCACAACTCCTCCCACTGATACCAATGATGGGGCACAATTTCTCTCAATGACACCAAACAATGGGGCACAATTTCTCCCAATGAAACCAATGATGGGGCACTATTGCTCCCATTGACACCAATGATGGGGCACTATTCCTCCCACTGACACCAATGATGGGGCCCTATTCCTTCTACTGACACCAATGATGGGGCACTCTACCTCCCACTGATACCAATGATGGGGCACTATTCCTCCCACTGACACCAATGATGGGGCACTATTCCTCCCACTGACACCAATGATGGGGCACTATTTCTCCCACTGACACCAATGATGGGGCACTATTCCTCCCACTGACTCCAATGATGGGGCACTATTTCTCCCACTGATACCAATGATGGGGCACTATTCCTCCCACTGATACCAATGATGGGACACTATTCCTCCCACTGACACCAATGATGGGGCACTATTCCTCCCACTGATACCAATGATGGGACACTATTTCTCCCACTGACACCAATGATGGGGCACTATTCCTCCCACTGACACCAATGATGGGGCACTATTCCTCCCACTGACACCAATGATGGGGCACTATTCCTCCCACTGATACCAATGATGGGGCACTATTCCTCCCACTGACACCAATGATGGGGCACTATTCCTCCCACTGATACCAATGATGGGGCACTATTCCTCCCACTGATACCAATGATGGGACACTATTCCTCCCACTAACACCAAATATAGGACAAATATAGGTTTAATTTTACTATATATGTCTGGCCAATTTCTACTCCCACTGGCCATAGCCCAGCCCCCCCCCCCCCTAAAGTAAACTGGCCCTTTGTTTAAAAACTTTGGAGACTCCTGTTCTAACCAATAGAATGCTCACATGCTAGACACACCCAAATGCTCCTAAATATGTGTGCCATATGTGGCTTTTAGTGCGTTTTTTTTTAAGCAGCTTTTCCTGCCAGGGGTTCTGGTGATCAGAGGGACTTAAACAGACTCCCCGCGTGCATGAGGCCCTTCAGACGTCTGTAATCACCAAGAGAAGGACTGGCCAGATAATGCAGAAGGGTACTTAAGGCTGCGCGGGGACACAGGTGTCATAGAAGTACACTCCAACCCGAGCTTCACCCTTCCACCTGAAGGTCGGGACTGCGTCCAATCAGGGCATAGTTCTTCTGGTTGCTGCTGTGACCAATTATGAGATGGCTCTCCCGATTGGTGTTGATGACAAGTGACAAGAGGCTCAATGTTCAAACAAGGAGTCGCTATGCTTCTGTTAAGTCTCCTCCTGCTACATTACTTACCTGAGTCCTTGTCTCCTCCATCCTTTGTGCCAAACTCCAGCCTCTGAGTACCCAGTGACTGGGTGCACCCCATGATTCCAGTGCACCCCTAAGCAGTCTGTGCAATCTTGTGACCCCCAGTGTGCCCTATGCACCCCATGACTCCACTGCACCCCTGACCATCCTTTGTTATCCAATGATCCTGGTTCCCCCATGACTCCACTGTACCCCTGATTATCCTGTGTTATCCAATGATTCCGGTGCCCCCCATGACTCCACTGCACCCCTGATTATCCTGTGTTATCCAATGATTCCGGTGCCCCTCATGACTCCACTGCACCCCTGATCATCCTGTGTTATCCAATGATCCCGGTGCCCCTCATGACTCCACTGCACCCCTGATCATCCCGTGTTATCCAATGATCCCGGTGCCCCCCATGACTCCACTGCACCCCTGATTATCCCGTGTTATCCAATGATCCCGGTGCCCCCCATGACTCCACTGGACCCCTGATCATCTTGTGTTATCCAATGATCCCGGTGCCCCCCATGACTCCACTGCACCCATGACCATCCTGTGTTATCCAATGATCCCGGTGCCCCCCATGACTCCACTGCACCCCTGACCATCCTGTGTTATCCAATGATCCCGGTGCCCCCCCTTGACTCCACTGCACCCCTGATCATCCTGTGTTATCCAATGATCCCGGTGCCCCCCATGACTCCACTGCACCCCTGACCATCCTGTGTTATCCAATGATCCCGATGCCCCCCATGACTCCACTGCACCCCCTGATCATCCTGTGTTATCCAATGATCCTGGTGCCCCCCCATGACTCCACAAACATGCTAAAAAAATGCTGGTTTGCAGCATTTTACTGCATTTACACAGCGTTAGAGCATTTTTACAGGTAAAAAACTCCTCTAGAATCCCAGAAATCCCAATTTCCAGCCAAAAAACGCTCCTCCTAAAAAACCCTGAATAAAGCCTATGTGTGCACGGAGACATAGGTAACATGCTGGGGGGTTTACTGGGTGTAGAAAATAAATACCTAAGGCACCTTTCACACGGCGTTCTGTTTTTTTCATCAGTTCAGTCATGTTTTTTCCAGGAAAAAACAGATCATTTCACATCAGTTTTTCAGCAGTTTACATCCCTTTTTTATATCCGTTGCCAATGCAAAAACGGACTGTATGTCCCGTTACATCTGTTTGTCGTCTGTTCCGTTTTTTTTTTTTTTACGAAAGAAAAATAGGGTTTTCTTCTGTTCAAAAACTTGCAAATCGCATGCCAAGTTGTACTCTGCTGTCCGTAATTAGAGCGGTCATATCGGCGCGGTTCCGACTTGGTCGGAGCCGCACCGATTTCTAAGGTAGTACATGCACTACTTTTGGTGCGATTTTCATAGACATCTGTATCAGACAGGGGCGGACTGACCATTTGGAAACTCGGGCACTGCCTGAGGGCCGGGGGTCAGTAGGGGGCCCCATGAGATGCCCCTGGTACCTTTTTCATAGGCTTTTTTGAGTTTGGGCAAGGACACAGGGGCCCCATGATCCCCTATTGCCCGGGGGTTAAGTAGGGGGCCCCTTGAGATGCCCCAGGTACCTTTTTCATAGGCTTTTTTGAGTTTGGGCAAGGACACAGGGGCCCCATGATCCCCTATTGCCCGGGGGCCCCATGAGTTGTCAGTCCGCCCCTGGTATCAGATGTCTATGCAAATCGCACCCTAAATTGGCGTGTCACCCGACTTTGAAAGACTTCACTGTAAGTCGTCCGATTTCAAAGTCGGGCTTGATGTGACCGGGGTGTAAGTGTGCTCCATTTGCTCCAGTGACTCCCTCTGTGCCCCAGAGTACTTCTATGGCACCTGTGTCCCCGCGCAGCCTTAAGTACCCTTCTGCATTATCAGGCCAGTCCTTCTCTCAGTGATTACAGACGTCTGAAGGGCCTCATGCACGCAGGGTGTCTGTTTAAGCCCCTCTGATCACCACAACCCCTGGCAAGAAAAGCTGCTTAAAAAAAAAAGCGCACTAAAAGCCACATATGACACACGTATTTAGGAGCATTTGGGTGCGTCTAGCATGTGAGCATTATTGCATTCTATTGGCTAGAGCAGGGGTCTCCAAAGTTTTTAAACAAAGGGCCAGTTAACTTTAGAGGGCCCAGGCTATGACCAGTGGGAGTAGAAATTGGCCAGACATATAGTAAGAGTATACAATGCCTTATATTTGGTGGTAGTGGAAGGAATAGTGCCCCATCATTGGTGTCACTGGGAGGAATAGTGCTTCATCCTTGGTGTCAGTGGGAGAAATAGTGCCTCATCATTGGTGTTAGTGGGAGGAATAGTGCTTCACCATTGGTGTCAGTGGGAGGAATAGTGCTCCATCGTTGGTGTCAGTAGGAGGAATAGTGCCCCATCATTGGTGTCAGTGGGAGGAATAGTGCCCCATCATTGGTGTCAGTGGGAGGAATAGTGCTTCACCATTGGTGTCAGTGGGAGGAATAGTGCCTCATCATTGGTATCAGTGGGAGGAATAGTGCTTCACCATTGGTGTCAGTGGGAGGAATAGTGCCCCATCATTGGTGTCAGTGGGAGAAATAGTGACCCATCATTGGTGTTAGTGGGAGGTATAGTGCTTCACCATTGGTGTCAGTGGGAGAAATAGTGCCCCATCATTGGTGTTAGTGGGAGGAATAGTGCTTCACCATTGGTGTCAGTGGGAGGAATAGTGCCCCATCATTTGGTGTTAGTGGGAGGAATAGTGCTTCACCATTGGTGTCAGTGGGAGAAATAGTGCCCCATCATTGGTGTTAGTGGGAGGAATAGTGCTTCACCATTGGTGTCAGTAGGAGGAATAGTGCCTCATCATTGGTGTTAGTGGGAGGAATAGTGCTTCACCATTGGTGTCAGTGGGATGAATAGTGCCCCATCGTTGGTGTCAGTGGGAGAAATAGTGCCGCATCATTGGTGTCAGTGGGAGGAATAGTGCCCTTTTGTTGGTGTCAGTGACAGGAATAGTGCCCCATTGCTGGTGTCAGTGGGAGGAATAGTGCCCCATCATTGGTATCAGTGGGAGGAATAGTGCCCCATCCTTGGTGTCAGTGGGGAGAATAGTGTCCTATCCTTGGTGTCAGTGGGAGAAATAGTGCCTCATCCTTAGTGTCAGTGGCAGGAATAGTGCCCCATCATTGGTGTTAGCAGAAGGAATTATGGTCTAGAAAATAATTTCTTCTGGTAATTGGTAAGTAACACACAAACACTAGACACGCCAAGCATTTAGGAGCATTCAGCATTTTTGCTGCTCTCCAGCTTCTCTCTTGAATGCTCCTTTTGGTGTTTTTTTTTTCTTCTAATACACCAGTAAATGCCTATGTGTGTATGGCCACCTAGGCTTACACAGAGGCGCTTTTACAGGCTGAAAAAAAAACACGCTCAGCGCCTGTTACAGCGTCATTTTTGCAGCTTTGTGCGCATGAAGCCTTATGCAGGCCATAGACAGGTCGAAAATCGGCAGATTAAAAAAAAACAAACTAAAAATCGGTCGTTCAATCAGCCAACGTTACCACCATTGGTAAAATAAATGGGAGGAGGGGGAGGAGAAGGAGAATTCCAGTCCGCTATTATATTTTATATGAAAAGTCTTGCGGTTGCAACAAATGTATCCATTTGTATCTAAATAAAAACATTTGGATTACAATGGTTTTATTTGGATACATATGGATACATTTGTTGCAACCGCAAGACTTTTCATATAAAATATAATAGCGGACTGGAATTCTTCTTCTTCTTCTTGTTTTTCTTCTTCTTGCAGGTCACGGCACATGCGCAGATTTTTTATCAGTAAAACGATCGGCCAATTTGCCTATCATTGCCAGGAAAATCGGCTGATCATCAAAATCGGCTGTGAATTTTCCAACATGCCCGATAAAAAAATGTGCAAAAAGCCCAAAAAACGGCCGAGCAGTTAACCCACTAACGGTGCGAAAATCGTCCGATTTTTTTTTTCGGCTGAAAAATCGGCCGATTTTCGACCTATCTATGGCCGGCATTATAGACACAGGACCTTTCACATGATGATCACACTGGCCACTCCTAGGAGTACCACTCGCTCCGCAGGTAGCCCGGCGTGTTGTCACGTTTGATGGCAGCGTACTCTTCCCAGCATAATGGATAAAATGCGACGACTGCGTCCCTTTAATGGAGGAGAGCGGCTAAGCCTGACTGACAGCAGGGAGGATCTGATTGGGGAGATAGTCGTATCTGCACTGAAGAAGCCATCACATCCTATTAGCCGTAGATGAGAGGGAGCGATGTCTGTGTGCCAGTGTCAGTGTGACAGTGAGTGGCAGGCTGGAGATGGGGAGAGATAGTTTTCTGCTTCATTACACCACCATGACCAAAATCCCAGGTTACAGCATTGCAATGCACGTGGAATAAAATGTAAATAAAATGCATGGCAAATGAAGAGCAATACATGAAGAAAATGTGCTACAAATGTACATGAACAACTCACCCTCCGGAGGATTCCCCCCCCCCCCCTTCCTGACCGGGTCATTTGTTTTGCGATACGGCGCTGCGTTACTTTAACTGACAACTGCGCGGTCATGCAACGCTACACCCAAATTAAATTTGAGTATACAATGCCCTATATTTGGTGAGTGGGAAGAATAGTGCCCCATCATTGGTGTCAGTGGGAGGAATAGTGCCCCATCATTGGTGTCAGTGGGAGGAATAGTGTCCCATCATTGGTGTCAGTGGGAGGAATAGTGTCCCATCATTGTTGTCAGTGGGAGGAATAGTGCCCCGTCATTGGTGTCAGTGGAAGGAATAGTGCCCCATCATTGGTGTCAGTGGGAGGAATAGTGCCCCATCTTTGGTGTCAGTGGGAGGAATAGTGCCCCATCATTGGTGTCAGTGGGAGGAATAGTGCCCCATCATTGGTGTCAGTGGGAGGAATAGTGCCCCATCATTGGTGTCAGTGGGAGGAATCGTGCCCCATCATTGGTATCAGTGGGAGGAATCGTGCCCCATCATTGGCATCAGTGGGAGGAATGGTGCCCCATCATTGGTGTCATTGGGAGGAATAGTGCCCCATCATTGGTATCAGTGGGAGGAATATTGCCCCATCATTGGTATCAGTAGGAGGAATGGTGCCCCATCATTGGTGTCAGTGGGAGGAATAGTGCCCCATCTTTGGTGTTAGTGGGAGGAATAGTGCCCCATCATTGGTGTCAGTGGGAGGAATAGTGCCCCATCATTGGTGTCAGTGGGAGGAATAGTGCCCCATCATTGGTGTCAGTGGGAGGAATGGTGCCCCATCATTGGTGTCATTGGGAGGAATAGTGCCCCATCATTGGTATCAGTGGGAGGAATATTGCCCCATCATTGGTGTCAGTAGGAGGAATGGTGCCCCATCATTGGTGTCAGTGGGAGGAATGGTGCCCCATCTTTGGTGTCAGTGGGAGGAATAGTGCCCCATCATTGGTGTCAGTGGGAGGAATAGTGCCCCATCATTGGTGTCCGTGCGAGGAATAGTGCCCCATCATTGGTGTCAGTGGGAGGAATAGTGCCCCATCATTGGTATCAGTAGGAGGAATATTGCCCCATCATTGGTGTCAGTAGGAGGAATGGTGCCCCATCATTGGTGTCATTGGGAGGAATAGTGCCCCATCATTGGTATCAGTAGGAGGAATATTGCCCCATCATTGGTGTCAGTGGGAGGAATAGTGCCCCATCATTGGTGTCAGTGGGAGGAATAGTGCCCCATCATTGGTATCAGTGGGAGGAATAGTGCCCCATTATTGTTATCAGTGGGAGGAATAGTGCCCCATCATTGGTGTCAGTGGGAGGAATAGTGCCCCATCATTGGTATCAGTAGGAGGAATATTGCCCCATCATTGGTGTCAGTAGGAGGAATGGTGCCCCATCATTGGTGTCATTGGGAGGAATAGTGCCCCGTCATGTTTTATAGCAGAATTAATTTTTTTTTTTTTAATTCTCAGTCTTTTTTCATTTCATATAATAAAAAAGAAAAAGAAAAACACCAGTGGTGATCAAATACCACCAAAAGAAAGTTCTGTGTGTGTGTGAAACAAAATGATATACATTTCATGTGGGTACAGTGTTGCATGACAGCACAATAACCAGTTAAATTAGCGCAGTGCCATATTGCCTGGTCATGAAGGGGGTAAATCTGGATAACCATAGGTTCACACCAATGCAGGTTGTGTTTGAGCCGTTTCTGGATTGTGTTTTGTTTTGCACCTGCGGTTTTGAAGTATTTTTTCTGCGTTTTGCAAGGTTTTTTTTTTTTTACATTTTTAAATTTTTCTTGTTGCTAGGCAGATTTAAAATGAAAAATGCAGCAAAAACGCAATACATGCTTTTTAGCAGCATTTCCATTGAAGTCTATAGAACCAAAAACGTTCAAAAAGTCGCTGACCCCAGGTTCACACCTAAGAGTTTTCCTCAGCGTTTTGCAGAAACGCAGTACAGTCCATTTATCATGATTTCCTATGGGACAGGTTCACATCTCCGCGTTTTCACCCGGTGCGTTTTTTGGAAAGGATCGGGGACTTTTCTGAACACAAAACATTGCGTTTTTGGTTCTATAGACTTCAATGGGAATGCTGCATAAATGCATGTATTGCATTCTTGCTGCGTTTTGCGTTTAAAATCTGCCTAGCAACAGGAAAAAAAATGAAGAAAATGAAAAAGCGCATCAAAAACACTGGCATAAACGCAAAACGCAATGCAAGTATTGAATGCAACTTTGAAGCAACTTAACCCTAGGTTCACACCTAAGCGTTTTCTACAGCGTTTTGCAGAAACGCACAGCAGTCCATTTAACATGATTTCCTATGGGTCAGGTTCACATCTCCGTGTTTTCACCCGCTGAGTGTTTTGGAAAGGGTCAGGGACTTTTTTGAACGCAAAACGTTGCATTTTTGGTTCTATAGGCTTCAATGGGAATGCTGCAGAAAAGCATGTTACATAGTTAGCCTGGCTGAAAAAAGACAAATTCCGTCCAGTTCAACCATTAAAAAAAAAAATTGTTATAATCCTACACCCACAGTTGATCCAGAGGATTGCGTTTTTTTCAGCGTTTTTGATGCGTTTTGCATTTAAAATCTGCCTAGCAACAAGAAAAAATTAAAATGAAAAAAAAAAGCGAAATGCATAAAAAATGAGGCAAAAACGCAACACAAAATGCAATGCAGAAACTCCCCAAATGCAACCTGCATAGGCGTGAACCTAGCCTCACCCTTTCCAAAAACGCACCAGAAGAAAATGCGGTGATGTAAACCTGTCCCATAGGAAATCATGATAAAAGGACTGCTGTGCGTTTCTGCAAAACGCTGCAGGAAACGCTTAGGGGTGAACCTGGGGTAGGCTTTATATAAGAAAAACCTTTTTGTGATGCAATAAATCCCAAATTAAATTCAAAATCCTAAATATAACAAATAATATAATATAGATACACCAAATCAAAATAGTCCAATGTGAAATCCAAAAATATGTCCAAAATACGTCCAAAATAAGTCCAATACAGTGTCCAAATTTCAATCTTTTTTTCCAAACTGTGAAAATTATTCCTCCAAACAAGTACCTCGAGAAATAAAAATAAACAATCTAGTGCAATTCAATTAATTAAAGAAAATCACCCCGTGAAATTCCACACTTCACTGCAAAAATTTATCAATTTGTGAGAAAAAAAAAAAATTAAAAAAAATATATATTTGAATTAAATTATACCAATCTTATTTTGTAATAGTGCAAAAACACATCAATCCAAAGTGTACACACTCTGTGATCACTGCTGCACAGTGAATACCTTCAACCACCACACAATAGTACCAAATACTATTACCCTCTGTGAATGTTATGAAAGCTCTACCAACATTATGGATCAGTAATCTTCCAAAGATCTTCTTCAAGAATATTTTCCAGGTCCTCAGAAAAATAAATGGTCTTAGGAGCAGTATTCAAAACATAGGGATAATATTTATTAGTAACTCACACATAAAATTCCGATTATCAGCTCCAGCCATGGTTTCTGTCTGCTAAACAAACATTTCCTCCACCATGTGTTTTGATAACCTAAAAAATGGCCGCGGCGACACTTCCGGTCTGCGTACGTGCGTCCTGATGTCACTCCTTTAACGCGTTTCGTCACTTCCGGACTTCACCTGAAAGGAACATTCACAGAGGGTAATAGTATTTGGTACTATTGTGTGGTGGTTGAAGGTATTCACTGTGTAGCAGTGATCACAGAGTGTGTACACTTTGGATTGATGTGTTTTTGCACTATTACAAAATAAGATTGGTATAATTTAATTCAAATATATATATATATATTTTTTTTTTCTCACAAATTGATAAATTTTTGCAGTGAAGTGTGGAGTTTCACGGGGTGATTTTCTTTAATTAATTGAATTGCACTAGATTGTTTATTTTTATTTCTCGAGGTACTTGTTTGGAGGAATAATTTTCACAGTTTGGAAAAAAAGATTGAAATTTGGACACTGTATTGGACTTATTTTGGACGTATTTTGGACATATTTTTGGATTTCACATTGGACTATTTTGATTTGGTGTATCTATATTAAATTATTTGTTATATTTAGGATTTTGAATTTAATTTGGGATTTATTGCATCACAAAAAGGTTTTTCTTATATATTTAACACTTTCTAGGGTGGAAAGTATTAACTTTTTGAGGGTATAAGGAGGATATATATCTAATTACTGGGGTAGGCTTTGTTCCCACTTGTAAGGGACGCACACAAAATTCTGCGCTCTTCCGACGTGCACAGAAACACATAACCCTTTGGCAGACGCATATGCGTGGGGGTGTCATTAGGGCTATGTTCACACTTTGTGCGTGACGTAAATGCACGTAAAAACTGCGCATTCCCAACATGCTCAGAAACGCGCCGCCCTTTAGCAAACGCGCGGTGAAAAAAATGCATTTTTTCATGTGCACCGTAATGTATGCCCCTGCAGCACCGTGCGGTTCTGTGCGATTTTGCAAAAGGGTCTTTTTTTGCTCATTTTTCATGCATAGAATAGCCCAATAAAATGATTGGGCTGCAATACATGTGACGCATGGGAAGACGCGCGTGCTCTGTTGCACCTGCATGGTGTGGCCTTATGATTAATGGCAGCGCCCCATGTCTTCTAATGGACAGCGCGTTTCAGGACACGTTGGGAATCTGCATGATTTTGCGCACATTTTTGACTCGCCTAATGCGCTGCCATTACAAGGAAGGTGTTGCTTGCATTGCTCTTGCTGCGCGTTTCCACCATTTTTGTTTCTTTGGCTGAGCCGTACCGCCATGGATAGCTAAAGGTTGTCATGGCGGGAACGCGCAGTGTGACCAGGACGCAATGTCAGCGCGGTACCAGGCGGGGACACACAGCCCACATCTATAGGAAAGTCTCCGTACAACCATGACAAGTCTTCTGATAAAGATTAATTCCTTGTTTTACAGGGCAATAGCTTCTAATGAGCCCCACATTCTGATTGGCTCCTCTGGAAATGAAGACATTCCACACTCCAGATTGATACATTGTATCTCTATCATCTCAGTGACAGGAGGTGGCTTCAGAGCTGCCTGGTATTAATAATGTCCCTTTCCTCTGATAGATGACTGGAGTACAAGGACTTGCCTTCTCCAGTACACACAAAAGGCAGGCAGCTCCTTGTAATTGTGCAGTACGGACTCACCTCCAGGCAGGCAAAGCAACGGGCAGCTCTAAGTAGAGGAAGGACCCAACGGTTGCTGTCCCGGAGGATGCGGAGGTAAAGCCGTTTCCATAGAGACGCGGCCTACAGTTTCCTGATCCCCGGTCTCGTCTGCGCTGGGTGTCGGGATGGGGCTGGAGATGGAGCCTCTGCTGCAGGCCTGGAGCTGCTTCCGGCGGAGGAAGTTCGAGAAATGTTCCCAGCTGTGTGGCCGCATCCTGGAGAGGGAACCCTATGATCAGGTACGCCGAGGCCTCTCTATATCTCCTGTATACACCGACTCCTCTCTGTACATGTCCTATATATACACCGACTCCTCTCTGTACATGTCCTATATATACACCGACTCCTCTCTATATACACCCTGTACATGTCCTATATATACACCGACTCCTCTCTATATACACTCTGTACATGTCCTATATACACCGACTCCTCTCTATATACACTCTGTACATGTCCTATATACACCGACTCCTCTCTGTACATGTCCTATATATACACCGACTCCTCTCTATATACACCCTGTACATGTCCTGTATATACACACCGACTCCTCTCTATATACACCCTGTACATGTCCTATATACACCGACTCCTCTCTGTACATGTCCTATATACACCGACTCCTCTCTATATACACTGACTCCTCTCTATATACACCCTGTACATGTCCTATATACACCGACTCCTCTCTATATACACCCTGTACATGTCCTATATACACCGACTCCTCTCTATATACACCCTGTACATGTCCTATATACACCGAGGCCTCTCTATATACACTCTGTATGTCTCCTATGTACACCGACTCCTCTCTATATACATCCTGTACATGTCCTATATACACCGACTCCTCTCTATATACATCCTGTACATGTCCTATATACACCGACTCCTCTCTATATACACCGACTCCTCTCTATATACACCCTGTACATGTCCTATATATATACACCGACTCCTCTCTATATACACCCTGTACATGTCCTGTATATACACACCGACTCCTCTCTATATACACCCTGTACATGTCCTATATACACCGACTCCTCTCTATATACACCCTGTACATGTCCTATATACACCGACTCCTCTCTATATACACCCTGTACATGTCCTATATACACCGACTCCTCTCTATATACACCCTGTACATGTCCTATATACACCGACTCCTCTCTATATACACCCTGTACATGTCCTATATACACCGACTCCTCTCTATATACACCCTGTACATGTCCTATATATACACCGACTCCTCTCTATATACACCCTGTACATGTCCTATATATACACCGACTCCTCTCTATATACACCCTGTACATGTCCTATATATATACACCGACTCCTCTCTGTACATGTCCTATATACACCGACTCCTCTCTATATACACTGACTCCTCTCTATATACACCCTGTACATGTCCTATATACACCGAGGCCTCTCTATATACACTCTGTATGTCTCCTATGTACACCGACTCCTCTCTATATACATCCTGTACATGTCCTATATACACCGACTCCTCTCTATATACACCGACTCCTCTCTATATACACCCTGTACATGTCCTATATACACCGACTCCTCTCTATATACACCCTGTACATGTCCTATATATATACACCGACTCCTCTCTATATACACCCTGTACATGTCCTGTATATACACACCGACTCCTCTCTATATACACCCTGTACATGTCCTATATACACCGACTCCTCTCTATATACACCCTGTACATGTCCTATATACACCGACTCCTCTCTATATACACTCTGTACATGTCCTATATATACACCGACTCCTCTCTATATACACCCTGTACATGTCCTGTATATACACCGACTCCACTCTATATACACCCTGTACATGTCCTATATATATACACCGACTCCTCTCTATATACACCCTGTACATGTCCTATATACACCGACTCCTCTCTATATACACCCTGTACATGTCCTATATATACACCGACTCCTCTCTATATACACCCTGTACATGTCCTGTATATACACCGACTCCACTCTATATACACCCTGTACATGTCCTATATATATACACCGACTCCTCTCTATATACACTCTGTACATGTCCTATATATACACCGACTCCTCTCTATATACACCCTGTACATGTCCTATATACACCGACTCCTCTCTATATACACTCTGTACATGTCCTATATATACACCGACTCCTCTCTATATACACCCTGTACATGTCCTATATACACCGACTCCTCTCTATATACACCCTGTACATGTCCTATATACACCGACTCCTCTCTATATACACCCTGTACATGTCCTATATACACCGACTCCTCTCTATATACACCCTGTACATGTCCTATATATATACACCGACTCCTCTCTATATACACCCTGTACATGTCCTGTATATACACCGACTCCACTCTATATACACCCTGTACATGTCCTATATATATATATACACCGACTCCTCTCTATATACACTCTGTACATGTCCTATATATACACCGACTCCTCTCTATATACACCCTGTACATGTCCTGTATACACCGACTCCTCTCTATATACACTCTGTACATGTCCTATATATACACCGACTCCTCTCTATATACATCCTGTACATGTCCTATATACACCGACTCCTCTCTATATACACTCTGTACATGTCCTATATATACACCGACTCCTCTCTATATACACCCTGTACATGTCCTATATACACCGACTCCTCTCTATATACACCCTGTACATGTCCTATATACACCGACTCCTCTCTATATACACTCTGTACATGTCCTATATATACACCGACTCCTCTCTATATACACCCTGTACATGTCCTATATACACCGACTCCTCTCTATATACACCCTGTACATGTCCTATATACACCGACTCCTCTCTATATACACCCTGTACATGTCCTATATACACCGACTCCTCTCTATATACACCCTGTACATGTCCTATATATATACACCGACTCCTCTCTATATACACCCTGTACATGTCCTATATACACCGACTCCTCTCTATATACACTCTGTACATGTCCTATATATACACCGACTCCTCTCTATATACACTCTGTACATGTCCTATATACACCGACTCCTCTCTATATACACCCTGTACATGTCCTATATACACCGACTCCTCTCTATATACACCCTGTACATGTCCTATATACACCGACTCCTCTCTATATACACTCTGTACATGTCCTATATATACACCGACTCCTCTCTATATACACCCTGTACATGTCCTATATACACCGACTCCTCTCTATATACACCCTGTACATGTCCTATATACACCGACTCCTCTCTATATACACCCTGTACATGTCCTATATATATACACCGACTCCTCTCTATATACACCCTGTACATGTCCTGTATATACACCGACTCCACTCTATATACACCCTGTACATGTCCTATATATATATATATACACCGACTCCTCTCTATATACACTCTGTACATGTCCTATATATACACCGACTCCTCTCTATATACACCCTGTACATGTCCTGTATACACCGACTCCTCTCTATATACACTCTGTACATGTCCTATATATACACCGACTCCTCTCTATATACATCCTGTACATGTCCTATATACACCGACTCCTCTCTATATACACTCTGTACATGTCCTATATATACACCGACTCCTCTCTATATACACCCTGTACATGTCCTATATACACCGACTCCTCTCTATATACACCCTGTACATGTCCTATATATATACACCGACTCCTCTCTATATACACCCTGTACATGTCCTATATACACCGACTCCTCTCTATATACACTCTGTACATGTCCTATATACACCGACTCCTCTCTATATACACCCTGTACATGTCCTATATATACACCGACTCCTCTCTATATACACCCTGTACATGTCCTATATACACCGACTCCTCTCTATATACACCCTGTACATGTCCTGTATACACCGACTCCTCTCTATATACACCCTGTACATGTCCTATATATACACCGACTCCTCTCTATTATATATATCTCGAGTAAAATCAATACTGAACACGTCACCATTTTTCTCTGTAAATGTATTTCTAAAGGTACTATTGACATGAAATCTCCCCCACATGCCGGTAACAACCCGTGCAATCCATACATACAAAGAAACCAAGGCAAGTAAGTTTAGAAATGAAATGATGTGTAATAAAATGGAATGACACGGAAAAAGTATTGAACACATGAAGAAAGTGAGGCGCAAAAAGGCCTGGGAAGCCAAGACACCAGCCGAAGTCTGTCAGCAATTAGAAAGCAATCCTGCCCCTTGTCAGTGCAAATGAATATCAGCTGGTTCAGTCTCAACTGATGGCCTATACAAAGGTGTCTCCTTACCAAGAATCCCCTCATGATGGGTAAAAGCAAAGAACCCTCTCGAGACCTTCGTAACCTTATTGCTGCAAAACATACTGATGGCATTGGTTACAGAAGGATTTCTAAACTTCTGAATTTTCCAGTAAGTACTGCTGGGGCCAAAATCCGGAAGTGGAAAGAACATCACTACACCATAAACCGAAATTGCTGACTACCATAGGCACAAAGCCAGAACAAGCTTAGAGATGAGGAATACTAATTTTCACTTGCCGCATGCTTGTTCTGTGTCAGTGATACAGGACCAGGGCTAACAATTCATGGTGCAATGGAAAGGGGACATTCTGCTTCCCCCTCCATCCCTATAATAATTTTGGAAATGGTTCTTGTGTTCATTGAGATATCGATTCAAATCTTACTTTTCGAAAGTGGTGGACTCATTTTATGCTGAGCGCTGTAAGTGTCTTTTTATAAAGTCAGCAGCTACAGGATTTGTAGCTGCTGACTTTAAATTTTTTTTGGAAACCTGGCTGAAGCTCCTCTTTAATGTTCAATTCTTGGCATCTCAGTGTGTTCACATGCAATGTGTAAAAGCAGTATTAAACCCAAAAGCAGACGTTTCTTATATTGCGGCTTACTGATCCCTAGATGTGATGGCTGCATTCATTTTTCTTTTAGGCTTTTTTTCCTTTTTTCTTTTTTTTTTGTTATCCGGTGATCCAGCCAGTAAGTCTGTTGTTTTTCAAAAGAACAATCTGTCCTGCAGATGTAGCAGTTACAAGGATGAGACAAACCATTTACCACTTGCAGGGGTGCTCACAATGAACCGCTTCTATTTATTCATGTAAAACCGTTATCCTAAGAGGAATAAAACTGTTTGCTGTGACTGATTATAAGGCTAGGTTCACACCTATGCAGTTTGCGTTTGATCGATTTCTGCAGTGCGTTATTCCACATGCATTTTTGATGCGTTTTGCGGGTTTTTATTTTTTTTGTTGCTGGGCAGATTAAAACACCTCAAAAACACACTACATGCTTTTCTGCAGCATCTCCTATCTATCCATTCTGTCGTATCCGACCCTTGGAGATTGCATGGACTGTCACTCGTAAGCAACTTCTTCCATGAATTCTCTTAGCAATTCTTTTACAGGGTAGGTTGCCAGGTCTTTCCCCAACCCCCACCATGGCCAGGGATGAAACTAGGACAATTTTAGACTGAAGCCAATTAATCTATCAGCATGTCTTTGGAGTGTGGGAGGAAACCGGAGAACCCAGAGGAAACCCACGCGAACACGCAAACTTCATGCAGGAGGTGCCATGGTCGGGAATCGAGCCCATGACCTAATTACTGCAAGGCAGACATGCTAACCACTAAGCCACTGCACCGCCCCCATTGAAGTCTATAGAACCCAAAATACAACGTTTTGCATTTTAAGCCCTGGTTCACACTGCAGCGGTGCGGTAAATCCCATGTGATTTGCACAGGAACTGCACCGCTTTCCTCTGCAAATTATTATTATTATTCAGGACTTATATAGCGCTGACAGTTTGCTCAGCGCTTTATATTATGGAGGGAGACAGTACAGTAACAATACTGTTCAATACAAGAGGGGTTCGAGGGCCCTGCTCCTGGGAGCTTACAATCTAGTAGGGAGGGGATAGTGGTACAAGAGGTCATTAGCTGTGGGGGATGGAGTGGTTGGAAGAGTAGGGTATTCCAGTAGTTAGCCAGGGTCAGGGTAGGCTTTCCTGAAGAGATGAGTTTTCAGAGTGCACCTAAAAGTGAGCAGTGTAGGCGATAGCCTGATAACTTGAGGTAGGGAGTTCCAGAGGATGGGTGAAGCCCGTGAGAAATCCTGGAGACGAGCATGGGAGGAGGAAACAAGGGAGCTAGAGAGTAGGAGGTCTTGCGAGGAGCCGAGAGTACGGTTTGGGTGATATTAGAGACAAGATTGGTGATGTAATTTGGGCAGTGTTATGAACGGCTTTGTACGTCAGTGTTAGTGTTTTGAATTTTATCTGTTGGGCAATTGGAGGCCAGTGAAGGGATTAGCAGCGGGGGGTGGAGGACACTGAATGGAGGCCAGTGGAGGGATTGGCAGAGAGGGGTGGAGGACACTGAATGGAGGCCAGTGGAGGGATTGGCAGAGGGGGGTGGAGGACACTGAATGGAGGCCAGTGGAGGGATTGGCAGAGGGGGGTGGTGGATACGGAGCGGTTAGTAAGGTGGATGAGTCTGGCAGCAGCATTCATGATAGGCTGGAGCGGGGATAGCCTGCGGTGAGGTAGGCCAGTGAGGAGGGAGTTACAGTAGTCAAGGCGAGATATAATAAGGGAGTGAATAAGTTGCTTAGTGGTTTCCGGGGTTAGGAACGGGCGTATCTTGGAGATGTTGCGGAGGTGAAGTCTACATCAGTTTGTCAGTGTTTGGACCTGGGGCTGAAAGGACAGATTGGAGTCTAGGATTACACCTAGTACTCTGGGTGAGGGGTGGGACTGATGGTAGTGTTGTTGATCTTGATGGTGAAGTCAGTGGGGGTGGCGTGGCCTGGGGGGAATACTAGAAGCTCAGTTTTGGAAAGGTTGAGTTTGAGGAAATGGAGTGACATCCAATCTGATATGTGACTTAGTAGGCTGGTGATCCGATCTGAGACTGAAGGGGTGAGGTGAGGGGTAGAGAGATAGATTTGCGTGTCGTCGGCATAGAGATGGTAGTTGAAGCCGTGGGAGTTTATCAACTAGCCAAGGGAGGAGGTGTAGATGGAGAAGAGAAGGGGCCCGAGGACAGAACCTTGAGGGACCCCAACAGAAAGGAGAAGTGAAGGGGAGGAGGCAGCGTTATAGGTAACACTGAAGGAGCGCTGCGATAGATAGAAGAACCAGGAGAGAGCGGAGTCTCTGAGGCCAAGAGAGAGGAGTTTTTTGAGGAGGGGGGGGTGGTCAACCGTGTCAAAAGCCGCAGAGAGGTCAAGTAGGAGTATAGTATAGTGGCCATTGGTTTTGGCGGTTAGCAGGTCATTAGTGAGTTTTAGTAGGGCAGTTTCGGTGGAGTGTAGGGGGCGGAAGCCGGACTGTAAAGGGTCGAGAAGGTTGTTGGGTCGGTGCGATGGGGGCTTAGGAGATCACATGCGATTTGTATGCGGTGCGATCAAAGCCGTACATTTTGTATGGCTCTATTCGCACCCGCACCAAAAAGGTGCAGGACCCTTTTTTGGTCCACACTAGAATCAGATCGCATAGGTGTTCACACCTATGCGATCCGATTCTGCACATCGCACCGCGCTTGCAGACCGATGTGGGGGTGTCGTTAACTTAATGTACACAACCGCATCATTCCGTGTGAACAGGGTGCAATTGTGATGCGGTGCGAATTCGCACTGAAAACACTGCGAATTCCGCACCGCATCAGTGTGAACCATGGCTAAAAAGTCCCTGACCCTTTCCAAAAAACGCACCGGGGTGAAAACTGTGTGTTTCTGCAAAATGCAGCGGAAAACACATAGGTGTGAACCTAGACTAAAGGGTGAGCTTGGGTTTGTCTTCAGTTTGTTGGTGTATTTAAATCTGCTAGTCCATCTTTCACTTTTCTCCCCCCAGACTGACAATACTGCTGTCCAGAGGTGTTCCTTCATGCATAGTGGTGGCGCTCTGATGCAGGTGATGTTACTGGCTAGATCACCAGGTGAAAACAGAGGTGGGGGGGGGGGGGAAGTCCCAAGAAAGAAAACGAATACAGCCACCATACCTATTGATTGGTAAGCTGCAATATATGACATTTTTAGATTCGGGTTTAATACCACTTTTAAGGCTGCCCATTCAAAGCACCAAAACGTCAGAGAAAACGGACACGCACGGTCTTCGCCAACATAGCGCACCACAGTGCACGGTAGTGTGTTCATTGCACATTGGAACTGTGTCGTCCTAGTATGTTAAAAATGAAAGACACTAAAACTGTCTAATGACAGCACAGTCGCAGGGATCGTGCGCTCGCATGATGCATGCATGCACAACAGTTGAGGGCACTTAATAAAAGACCTTTGAGCAACAGGTACCTCGAAGAGATGTTTTATTATGCCCAGTTGTGACTGTGATGCTCAGCAGCGCGGAGGGGGAGCTGCGCTCAGCAGCGCGGAGGGGGAGCTGCGCTCAGCAGCGCGGAGGGGGAGCTGCGCTCAGCAGCGCGGAGGGGGAGCTGCGCTCAGCAGCGCGGAGGGGGAGCTGCGCTCAGCAGCGCGGAGAGGGGGCTGCGCTCAGCAGCGGGGAGGCGGGGGCTGCGCTCAGCAGCGCGGGGGGGGCTGCGCTCAGCAGCGCGGAGAGGGGGCTGCGCTCAGCAGCGCGGAGAGGGGGCTGCGCTCAGCAGCGCGGAGGGGGTGCTGCGCTCAGCAGCGCGGAGGGGGTGCTGCGCTCAGCAGCGCGGAGGGGTTGCGTCCTGCAGCTTGGAGGGGCTGCATTCTGCAGTATAGAACCAACTTTGGTGAGTGTGTTCACTGAGCCCTGTGAGTCTGCATGTATTGTCGCTGTTTGGGGGGCACTCGGGGGGGTGATGCATACAAGATACGTGCTGAGCATCCTCTGTGATCGCCAACATCTACATCCCACACTGCGGAGGATGGTTGCTATGTTTCCGGCTTAGCTGTAATATTTCCATCAGAGCATCATCCATTCACTGATTCATTCTACTTGTCCTTCAGACTCTGTATTGTCTGTTGGCCTTCTGCTTTATTGTCAGCAGAACTGTCTTTGTGTGAAAAGGAAAGAATCGGTGCTCTCCAGCGAATGAAAGAAATATTCAACCCAAAAACAAAAATGTAATATATTGCAGCTTACCGACCCTTGGTGTGGTGGCTGCATTTTAGTTTTCTTTTTTATTCTTCGTTTCATTATTTGTACCTGGTGACACTGCAGGGAAAAATGTCACCAGCACACCGAGGATCACCAATACGGGTCCAAAGGTTTTAATAAACGATCACATACAGTTGCAAGAAAAAGTATGTGAACCCCTTGGGATTACGTGGAGTTTTGCATGAATTGGGCATAAAATGTGCTCTGAACGTCATCTAAGTCACAACAATAGAAGAACACAGTCTGCTGAACATAATACTACACAAACATTAGATGTTGCCATGGTGTAATTGCACATAACATGTAAACAGTCACAGTGCAGGGAGGAAAAAGTATGTGAACCTTTGGACTTAATAACTGGTTGACCCTCCTTTGGCAGCAATAACCTCAACCAAACGTTTCCTGTAGTTGCAGATCAGACCTGCACAACGATCTGGAGTAATTTTGGACCACTCCTCTTCACAAAACTGTTTCAGTGTAGCAATATTCTTGGGATGTCTGGTGTGAATCGCTCTCTTAAGGTCATGCCACAGCATTTCAATCGGGTTGAGGTCAGGACTCTGACTGGGCCACTCCAGAAGGCGTATTCTGTACTGTTGCAGCCATTGTTTTGTTCAATTACTTGTATGCTTTGGGTCATTGTCCTGTTGCATCACCCATCCTGAATCCCAAGGGGTTCACATACTTTTTCTTGCAACTGTAGTTACAGCAAGGCAACGTTTCGGAGTCTCGCAGGACCCCTTCATCAGGCATGTGACACATTGTCAGCAGAACTGTCTTTGTGTAAAGACAGTTGCTTGATGAAGGGGTCCTGCGAGACTCCAAAACGTTGCCTTGCTGTAACTATGTGATCGTTTATTAAAACCTTTTGGACCCGTATTGGTGATCCTCGGTGTGCTGGTGACATTTTTTTCCTTGCTGATTTTGGACGGTCGCTGCAGCACCCACTTATACACACAGCCAATTTTAACGCAGAAACGTGTGCGTTTGGATCGTATACTTGCATGGTGACGTTGCAGGTAACACCTTCCTATCACTGGTTAGCTATGTCCACTGTATCTATGGAGGGAGCCATGGTTGTCACCCTTGGCTGCTCTCCTCCTGATATGGACTACAAACATGTCTCCATCTCCATTCCATGGGGGGCAGAGCAATTAGTAATTTAGAGCAGATAGATAGGAAGGAAGATATTTTCTGTGCAGCTCACAGCAAGTGGGAATGACGTGGCATTTCAGGCAAGATCCACAGATATTTTCTGTATTTGCTGAAAATGTTCATAACTTGAAAAAAAACAAACAGGACCGTGTCTGCCCAGTTTCTGTAAAGGGGACACAGACGGAACCCGCTCTGCTCTGTAGGCAGCCGGGAGTAAACCGTCCTCCGTTCCACTCCGCCTAAACAGGTAAGGATGGAGTCCCTTTTCCCTGTGGTTTTGTTTTTTAGTTTTGTTTTTTAGTTTAGTTTTTTTTTTTTGTTTGGTTTTATTTGTTTGTTTGTTTTGGGTTTTTTGTTGTTTGTTTTGTGTATTCGTTTTTTTTTTTGTTTTGTTTTGTTTTTTTTATTTGGTGGACCTGATCAGCCCAGAGGTAGACGGGTGCAAACGGAAATCCGTTTTACACCATCCGGTCCAGAGGAATGCAAGGACCATCCGATCGGGTCCTCCTGAAAACCTCACAGATGGACCTAATTGAAACACCTGTGTGAAAGGGGCCCTATGCACCAGCGGGTGCAAATCTGTCTTTATTTTTGGGGGATAAATAGGAGTATCCTCCCTTTTGAGAATACTGCAGCTGCCTTCTACCATACTATCCATTGAATATTTGATTGTCTAAGCTCGGCATCATATATCACAATAGAACTGTAGACTTCCCTTCATGTGTTTTATGTGCAGCATTTATGCTCTGACCTTGAGAGATGACATTGAAGAGTGTTTGCCAGGATTCATAGAGCAGAGAAAATGTAGACTGTACATCAGATATTTGGGGAGATGCTGCTTTCTGCTTGAGTCACCTTCCTGCTTCTCTGGCTGCGTACACACAGATGTTCCAATGAAGCATTTAGCATGCAGCTCTACAGCCCGGTGAGCACAGAGAGACCTCCTTTGCTATTCAGCGGTCCTGTGCTCTGAACTTAAACATCTAATGGAAAAGCGTAGGACCGCAGTACTGTACAACAATGCATGGGGTGCTTTGGGGTGCATTGACATTCATTATTAATGGCACCCCAATGTGCACAGATGCGCAAAAAAAAAGCACCTGACCAGGATACATGCATTAAAGGACCGATATTGCCTGCTGGGGGAAATATAGAAGTCGGGTACTTATTTTTTGGCCTATAATCTATTGTGAGCCCAGTTAGATATAAATGGCCATTTTCGGTGCAGTGCACGTTGGATGTGCTGTAAATGGCGTTTCTTTAGGTTGAGTTAACGGTTGAAGGTAGTCCACACAAATTTATTCGTTAACAGATGTGTCCACTGGGAACGTTTGTATAAACTGTATATAGCATCTCCAACATACAGAATACAGGCCTGTGTTTCGGCAGCGGTATGGGGACTTCCCGTCCTGTTCCCGAAACAAAATCAAGTTAGGATCAGCCATTCATAGGAAGCCATGTATTTTATCAATGAATGCAAAGCTTCCTCCTGACTGAAGTGGGAGGATGAAGATGATCTGAATTTTTGGAGTTCAGCTTTACGATACTGTTTCTTGCAGTCCTTGGAGATGTAGATATTGATTTGAATTGAGACTTTTGGGACACCAGAACATATTTCTGAATACCCCTCTAGCGCTCTTAGGGCCCATTCACACTTTTGTGAGTATTGGTGCCATTGATACAGATTTCCTTGAGGGTACCTTCATTTTCAGTGGGCCCTCAACATGTCCACAAGCCAAAGAGAGGTTGAATGATGCTCATATGGTGTCAACAGCCTGGGGCATGGCTTTACGTTGCCCTGGAATCACAAAAAGTGATGCAGTGAACTGGACCCCATGCAAGCCTGTGTTGAGGACTTCCTAGCACTACCACAGAAAAAAGAGGAGAGCATCTCCAACATACAGAATAAAGGCCTGTGTTTTGGCAGCGGTATGGGGACTTCCCGTCCTGTTCCCGAAACAAAATCAAGTCAGAATCAGCCAGTCGTAGGAAGCCATGTATTTTAGCACTGAATGCAAAGCTTCCTCCTGGCTGAGGTGGGAGGATGACAATGATTTTAATTTTTGGAGTTCAGCTTTAAGATACTGCTTCCTGCAGTCCTTGGAGATGTAGATATTGATTTGAATTGAGACTTTTGGGACACCAGAACAGATTTCTGAATACCCCTCTAGCGCTCTTAGGGCCCATTCACACTTTTGTGAATATTGGTGCCATTGATACAGATTTCCTTGAGGGTACCTTCATTTTCAGTGGGCCCTCAACATGTCCACAAGCCAAAGAGAGGTTGAATGATGCTCATATGGTGTCAACAGCCTGGGGCATGGCCTTAAGTTGCCTTGGGCTCACAAAAAGTGATGCAGTGAACTGGACCCCATGTAAAACGTGTTGAAGACTTCCTAGCACTACCACAGAAAAAAGAGGAGATCATGTGGCCAGATCAGATACAGCTCCGAAATGTATCTTTATTGAAATGCAAGGTGTGATCCAAGGGCAGTCTTCTCAGCCTGTATTTGGCTTTTAAGGTCTATTCTTTTGATATGGAGGTTGATCCAAGGGCAGTGTTCTGAGCCTGTATTTGGCCTTTAAGGTCTATTCTTTGATACATGGGTTGATCCAAGAGCAATCTTCGCAGCCTGTAGTTTCTTCATGGCCTGTTGTTTGATTTGGGGTGGGTGATCCAAGGGTGGTCTTCTCAGATTGTAGTTGGTCTTTAGGGTCTATTCTTTTATACAATGGGGAAGGGAGGTGATACAAGGTCAGTCATCCCAGTCTAGTTGGTCTTTAAGGTCTATCCTTTGATATGGGGGGTTGATCCAAGAGCAATCTTCCCAGCCTGTACTTTATCTTTAAGGGCTGTTCTGTGATATTATTATTATTATTATTATTACTACGAGTTTATATAGCGCCAAAGGGTTTGCTCAGCGCTGTACAATAGGGGGGACAATACATGGCACAGTACAACAACAACAAACAACGTACGAGGGGTAAGAGGGCCCTACTCTTACGAGCTTACAATCTAGGAGGGAGGGGGTAAAGGTACAGTAGGAAGTGGCTGAGGGGGATGAAGTGGTGGGAGGAATGAGGGAGGATGGCCGTTAGGTGAGGGTGGGGTAGGCTTCCCTGAAGAGATGGGTTTTGAGGGAGCGCCTGAATGTGAATAGGGAAGGGGACAGTCTGATGGATTGGGGCAGTGAGTTCCAGAGGATGGGGGAGGACCTGGAGAAGTCCTGCAGTCGTGCATGGGAGGAGGAAACCAGGGAGCAGGATAGAAGGAGGTCCTGTGAGGAGCGAAGGGTACGGGTAGGGTGGTACTTGGTGATCAGGTTGGTGAGGTAGTCAGGGGCAGTGTTGTGAACGGCTTTGTAGGTCAGGGTTAGGAGTTTAAATTTGATGCGTTGGGCAATCGGGAGCCAGTGGAGGGAGAGGCAGAGGGGGGTGGCAGAGGTGGAGCGGGTGGTGAGGAGGATGAGTCTGGCAGCTGAGTTCAGGATGGTCTGGAGCGGGGAGAGCCTGCACTTGGGTAGGCCAGTGAGGAGGGAGTTGCAGTAGTCAAGGCGTGAGATGATGAGGGAGTGTACTAGAAGTTTAGTGGTGTCTGGGGTGAGGAAGGAGCGTATCTTGGCAATGTTGCGAAGATGGAGCCTGCATGTGTTTGTGAGTGATTTGACATGCGGTTGGAGGGAGAGGTTCGCGTCAAGAATGACGCCAAGGACTTTGGCTTGCGGGGCGGGAGTGATAGTGGAGTTGTTGGTGATGATGGATAGGATGGGGGGGGGGGGGGGGGGTGTTGGCAGGGGGAAAGATGAGGAGCTCGGTTTTGGAGAGGTTGAGCTTGAGGAAATGTAGCGACATCCAGTCTGAGATGTCATTTAGGAGGTGAGTGATGCGGGCGGAGATAGTGGGGGTGAGGTGAGGGGTGGAGAGGTAGATTTGGGTGTCGTCAGCATAGAGGTGATAGTTGAAGCCGTGAGATTGTATGAGTTTGCCCAGGGAGGAGGTGTAGATGGAGAAGAGAAGGGGTCCAAGGACAGAGCCTTGGGGGACCCCAACAGAGAGGGAGGGGGAGGTGGCACCATTGTAGGTGACACTGAAGGAGCGTCGGGATAGGTAGGATGAGAACCAAGAGAGAGCAGTATCTCCGATGCCAAGGGAGAGTAGTTTATTAAGGAGGAGGGGGTGGTCAACTGTGTCGAAGGCCGCAGAGAGGTCGCCCAGAGTAGTCGCCCTTGGCTTTGGCGTTGAGTAGGTGATATGGGGTGGGTGATCCAAGGGTGGTCTTCCCAGCTTGTAGTAGGTCTTTAGGGTCTATTCATTTATACAAGGGCAGTCTTCCCAGCCTGTAGTTGGTCTTTTAAGGTCTGTTCTTTGATACAGGGTGGGTGATCTAAGGATGGTCTTCCCAGCCTGTAGTTGGTCTTTTAAGGTCTGTTCTTTGATACAGGGTGGGTGATCTAAGGATGGTCTTCCCAGCCTGTAGTTGGTCTTTAAGGTCTATTCTTTCATGCTTACTGGTGACAATTTGGTGGTAAGGAGCACAGAATATCATCCTTCTGAAATATTTCTTCTGCAGGCTACAAAATTTTTAAAAACAAACAGAACTTTTCTTTTCCTCACACAGCAGATGTTATGACATTGTTTGGTTCTTTTATACCTTGGTCCAATCTTTCCCATTTTCTTCAAATGCTTCTCCAGGAGAAAAGTTCTGACCACCTGCTCCAGGTATTGGCTGCACATTCTCTGTAGACTGTAGCTAGATCTAGTTAGCTGATATTAGTTTTGTTATTGGTCTGTAGATGTGAGTGACTGACTGTGAAGATTTACTAGAGATGAGATTGGGAATGTTCACATGGAAATTGTATGAATATTCACTCCAGTTAGTCTGTTATTTCATCTGCATAAGATTGGATGATATTTGCATTTTAACTCTACTGTTCTATGGGTCTCTTGGCAATCTTGGACCTCCATCTCATCAGGTGACCCTAACCTAAAGATAGAGGTAACCAGAAATTGGGAAGCAAAATGATCTCCCAACATTGGTCCCAACCACTGACAATAGGCCTTTGGAGACAGAGGTGTACTTTTATCCTGCATTGGAAAGCCTAATCTGTACCCATAGAGGTATCTTTCCAAAATTTTGATAAGGTTGGAGTAGGTGGCTCAGCTACCCCACTCTCCATTCAAAACAGACTCTGGAGATCCTTGTCTTTAGGATAGATGGCCATTTAGCATTTCCAGCCACATACACATACAGGGGGTTGATTTACTAAAGGAAAATTGTTTGCTTTGCAAGGGAAGTTGCACTTTTAGAGGTAATTTTTCAAAGAGGTTAGTGAATGTTTTCATTTTGTGAAGAATACCTAATCGGGTGCAAGGAAAAAAAACCCCAACATTTTTGCTTGCGTGTGATTGGGCGATGGAAGTACACAGAGCTTTCCCATATTCACTAAGCTCTCTGCTTCCCATGTTTGGTACAATATAGGATAACCATTTAATCTTTAAAGTGATATTAAAATCAGTTTTTAAACTTTTATTTATAATGCTGATGTAATGGTGGGTTTACATTTGTGGCTGGCTGAGGCCATTTGTTTTTACCACCCTACAGTGGTAAAGCATGAATTGTGTTTATGCATCAGTACTGCGTGCTAAACCCAATTTATTCAAACGAATGGGACTGCTCCGCAGCATGTTGTGGTGGTGCAGGATTTTAGGGGTTAAAACAATTGGAGAGGAGGTGACCTATCGCCTTCTTACTACCTGCCAAGCACACTTTCGAAAGCAATTCACCTGCAGAAAGCTCCTTAGAAAGCCAGTGCTTATGTAAATGAGCCCTTCTAGCTTCCAGCTTCCCTCGTCTGAAGCTTTTTCTAATGTATCTTGATTTCTAATCTCCCTTTTTCCTGTTTGCTAGTTTGAATTTCTGTAGTAAGGATGGCTTCTTGAGTGTCAGGGTCCCATGGAGACCCTCTGGAGCCACCCTTACATACGTACTTCCCGGAAGATGAATGCAGGATTGGATGATGATGTAGCCTGGACCCACAGGCACAGGCAACCTTGGATCGATGGTCACACATCTGGCAAATGATTGAAAGCGGCTTTTAAGTGCTGTACATGCGCAGTGGCACTATGAATTGTGGGATATGTCCCGAAGAAGGGGGGGATCGGGCTACTGAATTGGTTCATTCAATGCTGATCTGGATTCCCTGTATTTTCCTGCAGGCAGCGTGGAGTCTGAAGACCCGGGCCCTGACAGAAATGGTTTACGTGGATGAGATTGACGTTGACCAGGAAGGAATCGCTGAAATAACTCTGGATGAAAACTCTATTGCACAAGTCGCACGTAAGTTGGATTATGGACGCATGTGTCTAGCAGCATCCTGTACCATGACTACTCTCAGTATAAATATATACACGCTGGGTGTCCTATAACATGCAATTCTACAGCTGTGCCAGTGCTAAGAGAATTCAATCTGTGGGGTTGATTTACTAAAACCGAAGAGTGCAAAATCTGGTGCAGCTCTGCATAGAAACCAATCGCCTTCCAGGTTTTACTGTCAAAACTTAAAGGATAAGTTCACCTTTTGTAACATATTATTTGTTAAACCCAGGGGCGGACTGACTACTCATGGGGCCCCCGGCAATAGGGGATCATGGGGCCCCTGTGTCCTTGCGCCCACTTAAAGCACACTCAAAAAAGCCTATAAAAGGTACCAGGGGCATTTCATAGGACCCCCTACTGATCCCGGGCCCCCGGGCAGTGCCCAAGTGCTCGAATGGTCAGTCCACCCCTGGTTACACCCATGTTCCGGGTATAACATCGAACATGTTACGAACGGACCGGCCCCTGCTCCCCATTGTGACAGCTAGCGGGTGATCTTCTCCCCACTATCTGTCACAAATTACAAAAATTGCGTTTGCCCGGCCACGTCACTCATTCACAGTATTCTGTCACTGAGAACACTACAAGTGGTAGTTCATTGAGTCTTACTGTCAGCAGGTATCAGCTTTCATTGCACTAATCCCTGGTGATCCTGCAATGCAGATCCTTGTTCAGGAACTTCCTGTTTATAGGGTGACAATGCTCTGTTCCTGGCTACCAATTGGGCCTCTGTGTTGTCACCCTACAACACATGCCTCTGGTGCACATGCCTCAAGTGGCAATGCCAGTGCACATGACACAGGCAGGGTCTAAAATCTGAACTTTGGAAATGGGTCGAAAATGTCATTTACCTGAGGGCTAATAATATTGCTCTGTATTTATAATTTAGAGGCCACTGAGGACGCATATCTTTTCAGTGAACAGATTTACACAGCTGCAGTGAACAAATGAAATTAATTATTTACAGGTCCTGGGACCAGCCTCAGACAGGCAACAGCAAAGAAATTCGAGGGGCCAAGCCCAGCGGTCAGGTAAGAAGTTTTCTGGTTTCCGCTGATGCTCTCCAGTGCTCATACAAGTGTGGAACACTTTAGACGTCTCCAATAATCCTGGAAGCGTCTTTGGAAATGACAGATGCAACTATTGATTTCTTCTTATTAATGCTGGTGAGCTTTGTTCGTGTTTAGACCCGTCACCCAATCTGGCAGGCCCATGACAGGCTTTGTGCGACCTGGTACACAGTCTGGTCGACCAGGCACTATGGAACAAGCGATCAGGACCCCCCGAACTGCAAATACTGCTCGACCAATCACCAGTGCTTCTGGAAGGCATGTCCGCCTCGGAACGGTAAAACACAAATTTTGTGGTGTTAATGGTTCAGATATGTTTATCATGAATATTTATATGGTTGCAAAGTATGAAGGATAAGAATACATTTATTTTAAAGCGGTATTAACCACTTCCCTACCGAGCCAATTCTGATCTTTCTCTCCTACATGTAAAAATCTTTTTTTTTTTTTTTTTTGCTAAAGAAACATTTTAGCCCTGGAGATGCCCTAGGGAATAAAATGGTGATGGGTGTTACAAATACACTTTAATGAATTTTATTGCACACAAACACTGTGCACTCACTGGCCACTTTATTAGGTACACCCGTTCAACTGCTTGGTAACACAAACTGCTAATCACATGGCAGCAATTCAATGCATTTAGGGATCCAGACATGGTGAAGACAACTTGCTGAAGTTCAAATTGAGCATCAGACTGTGGAAGAAAGGGGATTTAAGTGCCTTTGAACATGGCATGGTTGTCGGTGTCAGATGGGCTGGTCTGAGTATTTCAAAAATTGCTGATCTACTGGGATTTTCATACACAACCATCTCTAGGGTTTACAGAGAATGGTCTGAAAAAGAGTAAATATCCAGTGAGGGGCAGTTGTGTGGAAGAAAATGCCTTGTTGGGGTCAGAGGTCAGAGGAGAATGGGCAGACTGGTTGCTGTGACATTCAGATGGTAGGGTCAGCGTTTAGCGTAAACAACATGAAAGCATGGATTCCTACCTTGTATCAGTGGTTCAGGCTGGTGGTGGTGGTGTCATGGTGTGGGGGATCCATCCTGCCTTGTATCAATGGTTCAGGCTGGTGGTGGTGGTGTCATGGTGTGGGGGATCCATCCTGCCTTGTATCAATGGTTCAGGCTGGTGGTGTTGGTGTCATGGTGTGGTGGATCCATCCTGCCTTGTATCAATGGTTCAGGCTGGTGGTGGTGGTGTCATGGTGTGGGGGATCCATCCTGCCTTGTATCAATGGTTCGGGCTGGAGGTGGTGGTGTCATGGTGTGAGGGATCCATCCTGCCTTGTATCAATGGTTCAGGCTGGTGGTGGTGGTGGTGTCATGGTGTGAGGGATCCATCCTTCCTTGTATCAATGGTTCAGGCTGGTGGTGGTGGTGTCATGGTGTGAGGGATCCATCCTGCCTTGTATCAATGGTTCAGGCTGGTGGTGGTGGTGGTGTCATGGTGTGAGGGATCCATCCTTCCTTGTATCAATGGTTCAGGCTGGTGGTGGTGGTGTCATGGTGTGGGGGATCCATCCTGCCTTGCATCAGTGGTTCAGGCTGGTGGTGGTGGTGTAATGGTGTGGGTGATATTTTCTTGGCACTAGCAAGGTGGACCTAATGAATTGGGCGGTGAGTGTGTAATACTTAACTTTTTGTTACAGTATAAAAAATGTTACAGCGAGTGAATAGATACCGAACATGTCATGTTTTAAAATTGTGTATACCCATGAAACAGCGCCAAACTACGATACCTAAAAAATCTCCATAGGCGATGCTTTAAAAGCCTTTACAGGTTACCAGTTTAGAGGTACACAGGAGGTGTAATAGGTGTTCATAGGACATGGAAACAAGGCTAAGCAACTCAATTGAGCACAAAAACATAGGAACAGGGTTGCAGAAAAATGACAGCGGGTGGTCTGGACTGACGAGTCAAAAATTTGAATAATCAGAAGGCAATTTGTTGTCTAAAGGGCTGGAGAGTGGTACAATAATGCGTATCTGCAGGCAACTGTGAAGCATGGTGGAAGTTTGGGGCTGCATTTCTGCATATGGAGTTTGGAGATTTGGTCAGGATCAATGGTGTCCTCAATGCTGAGAAATAAAGGAAGATACTTATCCATCATGCCATACCATCAGGGAAGTGTATGATTGGACCCAAATTTATTCTATAGCAGGTCAACAACCCCAAACATACAGCCAATGTCATGAAGAACTATATTCAGTGTAAAGAAGAACAAGGAAACCTGGAAGTGATGGTTTGGCCCAGGGTGGTGGATTTGATTTAAATCACTAGTTAAAATGCTTGATTTAAATCATAATTTTTAACCCCTTCACGCTGGCAGCTCCCGGCCCTTTAAGGGTTTCAGAAGCTGGGAGGTGGGGCGGGGTTTAGGGTCATGTGACACGCCGTCACGGCAGTCATGTGATCGGGAAAGGTCCTGATCGAAAGAGGAGATAGGGACCTTTCCGTGAGTACTGGCCGTGCGCTCTCAGCACTTATATTCTTTTTTAATAGAACGCAAATGTGTGGCTGCTCGGCGTCTAGGCCCAGACGCCGGGAGGCCGCACATTTGCATTCGGCTGGCATGAAGAGGTTAAAGAGAAGCTGTCATATCCGTCCCGCAGCGGCTCCTCCTCTGACCTGCTGTTAACTCACCGAGAGTCCCATTCACTTTAATGGCATGGCTGGTGATGCGGCAGTGACACAACAAGATGAGGGACATGGCGGCAGTAGGCGAGTGGATGCCTGCTAACAGGCGCTGCCATGATGCATCTAAAATGACAGGTGCTCTTTTTAAATGTAAGCAATCCGACTCATTCTTGCTGGTAGTTAGAATCTTTAATATTTGCAAACCAAATGAAGGTTTCCTTTTTAGAATAATAGGCTATCAGGTTAGTAAAACATCGATATCAGAACCGATTTTAGGTTATTAGGTAAATCACACTTGGCTGGAGAACGACTCAAATTCTTTTATTTCATGTTTTTTTTCTCATGGTTACTGTGAAATTGTGTGATTGCATCAGTGCAGTGCGTGTGATCTCAGCTGGCAGAGCTTGGATTCATTGAATGAGTTTACCAAAAATGTAAATTATTGCAGAATATGCAGCCTCATGCTACATAACTAAGCTCTATTTTATGTTGAATAAACTGAAAACAGTTAAAAAAAATCCCCAGAAGTGTAATCGAGTGACAAAAAAAGTACCATTTATGTTATCAATCGATCATATGTCACTATTGGAGGGCCAAATACTGATACAATGATGGTGTTATTGCTGCACATTCGACAGATTTTTCAAAATCCGACAGTTTGTTTTTTTTTCGAAAAATTGTCTAACCGCGTATGGCCAGCATAAGAGATGGCTAGAGGTCATTTGTGTCAGTGGGAAATCCTCTGTGAGGCATATATTGCTCATGGAACTCCCAGTAATCTCTGTTGAGAGAGGCAGTTTTTTGTTTTTTTTAGGGGTTTTTTTGGTCTTTAATATAATTGTTCTGTGTTTTTTGTTTCTTCATTAGGCTTCAATGTTGACCAATCCAGATGGACCTTTTATCAACCTATCCAGATTAAATTTGTCTAAGTATGCACAGAGTCCCAACCTGGCAAAGGTTAGTTTACACAATAGCTAATATGAAATATAACCACATTTATGAAAGTGACTTTTTATTTAACCACTTCCCGTCTGGCCCATGTATATAAACGGCCGACGGGAGCAGTGCAGGGGCAGGTGGCCGTTTGTAAATGGCCTCCCTGCTTGTGCGCACTCCTGGGAGCACGCAGCACCGCGATCCAGTGCCCTCTGCGTCTTCCAGAAACAGTGGAACACTGTTTGTTGCACTGGACCTCTGTGTGAGGTCCCGATCATGTGATCACTGATTGGCCAATCAGTGATCACATGAAGAGTAGTAAGCATGATGTCACTTCTGACATCATTGCTTACTACGTGTGAAATTTGTGAATGATCACAGAGGTCACATGGTACAAGGCTATTCACAACAGTCTTGTGCCATGTGACAAGCTGTGACCAATCACAGCTTACAGTATTTCTCAATGGCTGCAAGAATGCAGCCAGAGAGGAGGAGAAATGATTGCTATTACAGCCTTTATGGGTGTAAAAGCAATCCAGTGTAAAAAAAATAAAATAAACAATTTCATCACCCCCCACAAGTAGTACAGTGTCACTATGGTGACACTGTACTGCTAGGGTGACAGTATATAAAAAAAAAAATAATAATCTAAAAATGTAAAAACATTTTTTTAAAAATTAAAATTTTTGGTTATAAACTAATTTTGTTTTTTTGTTTTTGTTTTTTTTTACTAAAAAGATAACTGAATACATTTTGGCCCCGATTTAAGAAGAAATATTACTTATTTGCCTCATTTTTTAAGAAACACACTTTTTTTTTTTTTTTTTTTTTTTTAATTTTTGGACTTTTTAATTTATATAGCAAAAAAAATTAAAATCCCAGCGGTGAATAAATACCACCAAAATAAAGTTTTATCGGTCTCAAAAAAATGCTAAAAAATTCATATGGGTACAGTGTTGCATGACTGCGCAATTGTCATTCAAAGTGTGATAGCGCTGAAAGCTGAAAATTGGCCTGGACAGGAAGGGGGTGAAAGTGTCCGGACAGGAAGGGGGTGAAAGTGTCCGGACTGGAAGGGGGTGAAAGTGTCCGGACTTGAAGTGGTTAAACCAGATTGAATGGCGTGAAGTGGAAGGTGTCAGATGAAACCGAGTGCTTGCTTGGTAGCAGAGTTGACTTCATCTCTAACAGCCTTTTCTTCCTTACTCATAGCTAGAGAACTCTGCAAAAGAAATGTATTTGTTTCTGTCTCATTCTTTTGATAAATATTAAACAGGCAGTCTGGAAACCTCATTGAGAAATGCTGTAAATGCTTTTTTATTTCATCAGATCACTAGCGGGTTCCCTAGAGTTGCATTTGAACACTTCAGTTGTCTCTACTTTCCACTGCGTAGTTATTGAAAGTCGGCGACGTCCTGGAGAGATCCATCTAGAATTTTTGTTGTATTGTTCACTAGGGAGTAGCTAATCTCCTATATCTGCATTCTGGGTATAACAGTCCCGCTGGGTTGGAGTTCTACTTTAAAAGTACAAATGGCATTCGCTAAGATCCATCATTAACTAGCAAAAGTGAGGTGCATGTAAGCAGTCCAGAGAACAATACAAAAAAATCATCCGGCACAAAAACACAGTCTAAACCGTTTCAGCAGTTTGCATCAAAAACAAAAGATTTGTTGCATACGTTTGCCAAGAAAAAATAAAAATGTAAAGCTGCATTAGACCAGCAAGGACCCTCTGAAAAGTGTGGTTAACTCCAGACTAATTGAGTTCCAAACTTAGGACATAAAGTGTATGTATGTATATATATATTATATATATACACACACTATATTGCCAAACATATTGGTCGGCCGGCCTTTCCACGCACATGAACTTTAATGGCCCCCCAGTCTTAGTCCGTAGGGTTCAATACTGAGTTGGTCCCCCCCCCTTTGCAGCTATAACCGCTTCAACTCTTCTGGGAAGGCCGTCCACAAGGTTTAGGAGGGTGTCTATGGGAAGGTTGGACCATTCTTCCAGAAGCACATTTGTCAGGTCAGGCACTGATGTCGGGGGAGGAGGCCTGGCTCGCAGTCTCCGCTCTAATTCATCCCAAAGGTGTTCTATGGGGTTGAGGTCAGGACTCTGTGCAGGCCAGTCAAGTTCCTCCACCCCAAACTGGCTCCTCCATGTCTTTATGGACCTTGCTTTGTGCACTGGTGTGCAGTCATGTTGGAACAGGAAGGGGCCATCCCCAAACTCTTCCCACAAAGTTGGGAGCATGAAATTGTCCAAAATATCTTGGTATGATGATGCCTTAAGAGTTCCCTTCACTGGAACTAGGGGGCCAAGCCCAACCCCTGAAAAACAACCCCACACCATAATCCCCCCTCCACCAAACTTTACACTCAGCACAATGCAGTCAGGCAAGTACTGTTCACCTGGCAACCACCAAACCCAGACACATCCATCGGATTGCCAGGCAGAGAAGTGTGATTGGTCACTCCAGAGAACACATCTCCACTGCTCTAGAGTCCAGTGGCGGCGTGCTTTACACCACGGCATGCGACACTTTGCATTGCACTTGGTGATGGAAGGATTTGATGCAGCTGCTCGGCCATGGAAACCCATTCCATGAAGCTCTCTACGCACTGTTGTTGTGCTAATCTGAAGGCCACACCAAGTTTGGAGATCTTTAGCTATTGACTCTGCAGACAGTTGGTGACTTCTGCGCACTGTGCGCTTCAGCATGCGCTGACCCCGCTCTGTCATGTGACGTGGCCTACCACTTGGTGGCTGAGTTGCTGTTGTTCCCAGTTGCTTCCACTTTGTTATAATCCCACTAACAGTTGAGCGTGGAATATTTAGTAGCCAGGAAATGTCACGGATGGACTTATTGCACAGGTGGCCACCTATCACGGGACCACGCTTGGAGTCACTGAGCTCCTGAGAGTGACCCATTCTTTCACCAATGTATGTAGAAGCAGTCTGCATGCCTAGGGGCTTGATTGTATACACCTGTGTCCATATTAAGATTGGAACACCTGAATCACATGATTTGGAGGGGGGAGACACACAAAACTCGGCAATATAGTGTATATAGCAGTGAGTTAATTGAGAGCAGGTATGCTGCTTCCTCCTGTTCTGAGGCCTAAACATTTTCTACCTTAAAGTGTTACTAAACCCAGGACCCTGCATTCACTATATCCGCTCTCCCCGGACCCTGCATTCACTATATCCGCTCTCCCCGGACCCTGCATTCACTATATCCGCTCTCCCCGGACCCTGCATTCACTATATCCGCTCTCCCCGGACCCTGCATTCACTATATCCGCTCTCCCCGGACCCTGCATTCACTATATCCGCTCTCCCCGGACCCTGCATTCACTATATCCGCTCTCCCCGGACCCTGCATTCACTATATCCGCTCTCCCCGGACCCCGCATTCACTATATCCGCTCTCCCCGGACCCCGCATTCACTATATCCGCTCTCCCCGGACCCTGCATTCACTATATCCGCTCTCCGCAGACCCTGCATTCACTATATCTTGTCTCCCTGGACCCTGCATTCTATTTAACTCCTAATGGGAAGAGGAGGACTGTGTGTCGGGGAGGTCCAGAGAGAAGAGGACCGGGAGTCAGGGCAGCTCCGTAGGATCCCCACTCCTTTCCATCTGTAAGCCACAATATCCTTCCTCAGTGTTGTTAGGAGGTGATCTATTCCCCCTTCCCTTTCTCTGCATGGTGAGAGTTAGCATTAGTGATGTCTTAACCTCCCTGGCGGTATTCCCGAGTGTAGCTCGCGGTAAAGTTTCAGCACCACAAGTGGTAACCCCGAGCTACACTCGGGATTACCCTACAGCATTGCTCCGGGATCCCTCGATCACTTACCTTGTCCTGCGCTCCCGCGATGTCCCCCCTGCAACGTCCCTGGCCATCTCCTCCGGCCGATACCGGCATCTGTCTTCTGGGTTCCGTTCCCTGCGACGTCGGGACGTACGGGGGACGTAACCGGCAGGGAATTTAAAAATGTTAAAAAGTGACATTCACTAAATACACTAAAATCACATAGTATAACATTCCTGTATCAAACCATTTCACATACATTTTGTCCCGAGTGCTTTGTCCGGCGCCCTGCCTGCATTTTTACTGTTCTTTCTGCCTGGAAACGTCCATGGCGTCCAAAAAGCGTCCCTTTAGGTCAAAAGTGGTTTTAGACCAGCTAGAGAACAGCGATAGTAAATCAGAACCACTTGCAGAATTGAGTGATAATGATTCGTGGGGGAAATTCCTCATCAGACACTGAAAACGCTTTTGCGACTAAGATCAGCGATGTGCGAACTTGGCGCTATAGTTCAAATTTCAGTGTTTTTGGTTTGATTATATTATTGAATTCAATTTATTATTATTATATTATTTTTTATCAATATTTATTAAATTATAATTTATGATTTCGCTTTTCAAATTTTATCATACCCGGGGTGTTTACTAGACTCTTGTTCGGACAGATGTCAGTGAGTTATTCCTAAGAATTACAGGCCTACAATAAAAAAAACGACATATTTCCATGCAAAAAAATGTACCGCTTTGAGCACAGAAATACTGACATAATCAGAAACAAATTAAAGTGGTTGTAAAGGCTGACGTTTTTTTTTTTTACCTTCATTCTATGCATGAAGGTAAAAAAAACCTTGTGTCCTGGTTCCCCCCACCCCACCTCATATTTGAGCCCCTTCTCAATCCAGCGATGTGCATGGAAGCCACTCTCTCTTCATTGGTTGAGACACAGCAGCGGGAGCCATCCGCTCCCACTGCTGTCAATCACAGCCAGTGAGGAAAGAGCAGGGGGGGGCGAGCTGCGGCTCTGTGTGTCTTATGGATGTATAGAGCAGGACTCGAGAGCAAGCATGTACCAGCTCCCTTACAGCAAGCGTCTTGCTATTGGGTGCACTGATCAAGGGGGAGGAGCCAGGAACACTAGTTGGGGACCCAAGAAGAGGAGGATCGGGGCTGCTCTGTGCAAAACCATTACACAGAGCAGGTAAGTATGACGTTATTTAACAAAAATAAATAAATTGCCTGTTACAGCAAGTAAAAAAATAGATTTACTGGCAGGATCAATGGATACTAGAGAGATGCTTATCACCCAACACTGACCGATATTACATGTTCTGGTTTTTTGTTTGTTTTTTTTCCAGACGCTGTTTGAATACATCTTCCACCATGAAAATGATGTGAAAAATGTAAGAATTCTGTTTTCAATAAATAACTTTTTTTTTTTTCTGTTGAGATCTCAATATGAAAGGATTGTTTTAGCGTTTGGTAGAATTTGTCAGATTTAGTTCTCTGGGTCTCTGGAGATGGAATATAATGACCATTTAATATCTCTCTGCAGAATGTCACATACATGTAGAGAGAAGTTATTATAAATATGGAAATTCTTCATCCTGCATTTTTCTTTTGTTTTTACAAAGCTGTAGATAGTACAATACATGCATTGTGGGCAACTCACTGTGTGATATCTTTCAAGACTTTACAGCAGGAAGACCTTTTAGTTCTAGTTCCCCTGTATAGGTACACTCCAACCGGACATGAAAATGGACCTGTTTGTGTTTTAGGCTCTGGAGCTGGCTGCTCTGGCCACTGAACACGCTCAGTTCAAGGACTGGTGGTGGAAGGTTCAGCTGGGAAAGTGTTATTACAGGTAAGATTTCTGGATCAGTATTGAGGTATCTGAAGTAAGAATTGTGTGTCCATACGTCCAGTTGACCAATCAAAACAATCTGCTCAGTAAATATTAAAAGCCCATAAACGCATGAAAAATAAAACTAGATAATCAAAAGTGATTTTTGCTGACACATCAATTTGTGCATTTCACCACACCTCAACATAATATATACAGTGAAGGAAATAAGTATTTGATCCCCGGCTGATTTTGAATGTTTGCCCACTCACAAAGAAATGATCAGTCTAACAATCGAATGTTCAGTGTATTGTAACACTGAGAGACAGAATAGCAACAAAAAATTCAAAGGAAATGCATGTCTAATAAATGCACTGATTTGCATATTCATGAGGGAAATAAGTATATGATCCCCTATCATTCAGCAGGATTTCTGGCTACCAGGCGTCTTTCATACAGGTAACAAGCTGAGTGTCAGGGCTCCCGGTAAGACCAGAGATGTGTGGACTGACACAGGGATGTAGCAGGCTTCAGGAACACAGGCGTAGTCAGGGCTGGAGAGGTGGAATGGTCAGGTGGGCCGTAAGGTACTGTCAGGCATCGCCCGGCGGGATCTCTAGTGACCCACAGAACAGGATTCCCCAGGGCGCGGAGTCTAGGCCCCAGTCTGCCTTTTCACCAGAGCCCCTGATGGTGGGGATGGACTTGGTGCAGGACTGAGACCAGGTCGTGGCCCCTGAGTGCACCCAACTGTGGTAGAGGGGTCCGCCGAGGGTATGTACCAGGGGAAAGCCTGATGTGAAGGGGCTGGCAGGTTTGGACAGTAGTGACTGGATCCGTGCGGGATGGATGGATCGTCTGAGTAGCGTCAGGCGTAGTCAGGCAGGCCAGGTCAGCAACGTGCGGGCAGTGAGGTATCGGAGGAGCAGGCAGAGAATAGTCAGGGTCACAAGCCGGGTTCAGTAACTCATGGGCAGCGCGGTACAGTGGATCAGGCAGAGAATGGTCAGGGTCACAAGCCGGGTTCAGTAACTCACGGGCAGCGCGGTACAGGGGATCAGGCAGAAGGATGGTCAGGCAAGCCAGGGGTTAAACAGGAGACGGTCAGCAGGGTCAGGAACAATGCAGAGTCGGCAACAAATCAGATAGGCAGAGGAACAGGAACACAGGATACAAGGTACAGGGGCTCATGGGAAACAACACCAAGGCACTGACTGCAGGTCTGGCCATTCCTTAAATACACCTCCTGCAATCAGCCTCAGGTGATGGCTGCCTGCAGGAGTGAGCTTCTGATTGCTGAGAGCACCCGCTGGCCAGCCCTGGTACTGCAGCCCACATGGCAGGTGAGTCCCACCACCAGTGCTGAGTCCATTCCTGACACTGAGATTAGAAGCAGTCTCTTAAAGGGAGTGCTGCTAATCTCGTTTTGTTACCTGTATAAAAGACAACTGTCGACAGGTGACCTCACCTTGTGCAATGGACAATCAAGATACAGATATAGATCAAGGTCATAATACACTTCTAACCCCACCTTGGGCATTCGCTATTCCTCTCGCTCTTTCCTCCTCAGTATTCATCACTATGGATACATCACATGTAAAAGTAGAATCGGACCACAATAGAGCTCTCAGAATAGTGACAATTTATTAAAAGCTTCCAAAAATCAACACTTACATTTAAAAAGCACCCACAGTGCCATGCATCTCAGCATGAATAAACATAGTGGATCATAGTGATTAGTAGAGCCAGTGCTTTCATACACACAGCGCAGCGCCAGATCCTGTACATGCTGCGCTCCTGTATCAGAGCTTCCTCAGCAGGCAAAGCTCTGGAACAGGAGCAGAATGATTACCGCAGTAGGCCATGTACCTGATCTAGCATTTCTTGGTAGGGGGAACACGCCCTGCACCTCATCTGTGATGTCATTCGCTAAAGCACAAGTCAGTCAAGAGGTTCCGACCAATGATTTATGGCTGGGACCTGCTGATTGGCTAAGCGAATGACAGTACAGAGCCTTGTGTTTACTAAGAACACAGGGCTCTGTAGGTGGGAGCAGCAATATGTCTGTTTTGTTTTTTTTTTCCTGGCAAAGCAGAGATGAGAAAAAAAACAAAACGCGTCTTGTAGTAAAAGCAGCACACATTGCTAGGCACACAGTTAACCCTTTGATTGCCCCTAGATGTTATCCCCTTCCCAGCCAGTGTCATT